>NC_065922.1:69091109-69391109 GCF_024586455.1 Bactrocera neohumeralis
TTTACTGAAACATTGAAGAACTGTATGGACCAAAAAAGCTGTCAGGTACAAGAAAAAGTGCGTACAAACACAAAAGTTATTTTTATGCAACAACAACTGTTCTTTCTACCGGCAATATATTGAATGAAGCTGAAGCCGAGACGAAAGCGTAGCCATAGTCACTGCGTATGGATGTATGTATGTATGGTATATGTGTAGGCTTGTTAAGTGTAAAAATACCAGAGCTGCCACAGAAGCTCCATATGGGCATTTCGGCTGCCTGAAAATCACTGAAGCGTAACCAAAATTGACGCCAGCTGCATGACGCCATAGGGCGGTGTAACATCTGTCAGAGAGTTATGGGATACCAAATATACATATGTATGTAGGCACATACGCGCTTATGCCTTACATTTTGTGCAATACTAGCTACACTTTGAAGCGTTTTCAAAATTTTCACTTAAAAAGAAATAAAAGAAAAAGTTTCATTAAAAAGTCTGTTGCGCTAAAAAAAACTTGCCACATTGTTGACTAACGAACTTTAAACCCTCAACAGTAAATTACACGCACAAAAGCGCTTGACATGCAACCATGCAACATCTATACATAGCTACATACATACATATGTATGTATGCGAGTGTGCGTGCGTTCTAAAAATGTAGGTGAAGTAGCTGCGTCGTGTCTGCTAAGGCAGTTAGTTGCTATAAAAAACCGAAAAATAACAAAAACAATAACTACTATTGCCACATTCGTACTTGCAGCACTTAAATGCTTGCCACTTTTCCATGGAAGCGCAGTAAATTACAGGCAAATTGCCATTAAGTCAAGCATGCGTCCATACAGCCGAGTGCGGAGGGCGCGCGTACATGCACCTACATTGTATACATTTGTATACTCATAACCTAGTAAGTGGCAGTAACCGCCGACAAGTGGGTTGATCGGTGTGTACACGAAAAAGTTGCAAATGGTTGCATGTAACGCACATGAAATTATCTTGTCGCTGTCGGTTGGCGAAGAAGCAGCGCTAGTATTTACCGAAATGAACTTTGTGCACCCACTTTACGATCTACTTGCTGGGTAATTAGCATAAATGGCCGTAGCTGAGCGGAAGGCGCAAAAACGATTGCTTAGAAGTAGGTGCGTACGAGTGCGAGAGAAGGTGCAAAGGTAACTGTTTCGTGAGCTGACAGTCGAGAAAGCTTACGCAAACTTTTAGAAAGCTTACAAAAGCTTTGGCCGGCCAAACGTTTTAGCGATACTAAAATAGTAGTTAATGACTTGGAGAAGTTTTAGTATCAAGTACTTTGTAAAATGTATAAAATTTTTACAAGAACAGTTATAAAACAAAAAACATCGTTGAAAACCTGATTTGAACAATACATCTCCAGATTATGGCGCTGCCTTGGAACATAATCCATGCCAAATTAAAGATACCATATCAAATAAAAAAGTTTTCCATACAAGAACTTGATTTGGAACGGTGAGTTTGTATGACAGCTATGTACATACATACTTATATGTTATAGTGCTCCGATAAGGGCGATAACGACAAATGAACAGCTGCTTAAGGGGAAAAGTACGTATGCAAAATTTCAGAACGATATCTCAAAACCTTGGGTACTTGGTTCGTATATACTTGTATATATTCAGACGGGTATGACTATATCTGGGCAGGTCGTCACGCTGACCATTTACATATGTACATATATAATGTATATACTTAATAATAACCTCAAAATCCAATGCAGAATAACTGTTGAATAAACTCTTACTACTTGGAACTGTAGCAACTGAGAAGTAAAGTCCTCTTTCGACGTACAAAGACCGAACCCTACAAGTCACTCATCATCCCCGTTCTGCTACATATATGGTGCCAAGGCATGGATGATGACAACATCTGATGAGTCGGCGTTACGAGTTTTCGAGAGAAAGGTTCTGCGGAAGATTTATGGTCCTTTGAGCACTGGCAACGGCGAATACATTTTGAAAATATTCGACGCAGTACCCGCCGGAGAAAGCAGAGTAAAAGAAGACCTCCACGCCGTTGGAAAGACCATGCGAAGAAGCGCCAAACAGCGATAAGTAAGAACGACTGGCGCGATGTTGTAAACTCGGCTATAACCGCGTAACCGGTGTCTACGCCAATCAAGAAGAAGGAGGAAGTTAGAGGTAGAAGCGGTCATAGAGGATAGATAAAGATGATATAGTTGGGTTTGAGTTACAGGGGCCAGGTAGGTAATGCCGTGGGTTCACGAAACTTTTAGGAATGCTGCGAACTTCAGAAGAGAGTTCCAGTGTATAGATCACTGTAGAATCGAAGCGGCAGATTAGATCCTATGTAGGGTATGGTCATAGAGGATAGATAAAGATGATATAGTTGGGTTTGAGTTACAGGGGCCAGGTAGGTAATGCCGTGGGTTCACGAAACTTTTAGGAATGCTGCGAACTTCAGAAGAGAGTTCTAGTGTATAGATCACTGTAGAATCGAAGCGACAGATAAGATCTTCAGATAAAGATGATAGAGTTCCAACGTAGGTAGATCTGTTGAAAAACTTTAGGAATGCGGCAGAAGAGAGTTCTTATGTATACAGATGTATACCCTAATAAGATTAGATCTGCCGCTTCGATTTCAATGTACAGATCTGACGTTAGAACTATAACCATATAAAATTCGAGCGCTACATAGCTTGAGGTGTATGGAACGAGTTTAAAACCCTAGTGTGATTTAAGATCGCGCTAGTAACCTTAACTCAACACAATTTAGGTGTATAAAGTTTCAGGTAAGTTTTCCAAATTTACTTTTAGAAATTTCTATAAAATTTTTCAGGTCACTGAACCTGTTTTGTGAAACTACTCACACTTGCGCAAGCAGTGACAAACATTACGATTATCAACGAGCTGATTACAGAGAAAATAAGTAGATCTCCCAGTCATATGGGGGTACCGACATTTGTAGTTATGTACGGGTATGTACATACATATGTATGTGGTACTTTAACTTTGTATTTACCTAAGTACATGTGTTTATGTAAAAGTAGCACGTAAGGCCTGAAGTGTCAAGGGGCTCGCGAGCACACGAGGTGACAGTGCACGTAATGACAAAGTTGAGAAGAAAGTGTTTGCGTAGACCTACATATATGTATACATACATATGTATGAAGAAGTTACATAGCACGGCGTTGCCACAATGAGCCACAGTGCATATATACATATCTACATGCATATGAGTAGCGCCCAATTTGAGCTAATGAAAACACAACAAACCTGACAAGTGGGTGAAGAAAATATGAAATAGAAATAAAGAAGAAACTTCAAATTAGACTGTTGCCAGTAGCGTGCTGTGTCATCATAGCTGCTGTTGCTGCTGCAACAATTGGAGCAACAGCTACATGAAAATTAAAAGCGATGATGATGCAAACATATGCATACCAGCAGTAAATTGGATGGTGTGAAGCACAACCCAGTGCTAAATGCATGGCTGTTGGTTTGCTTGCAACATGAGCAGCTAAATACCATGACTGCAGTCGCAAGAAAGCACAATGGCAATAACTAAACGAACGCAGGGCTCTCAACTGGCACGTAAGAGTGTGGGAAGTCTTCGTAAATAGTCGTCCTCAGTCGTCACTTTTGGTAAAACTTCATCATACATACGTCATTCATGTTTCTATTCTGCTGTCTTTTTTTGTCTACCGAAAGTCGTTATTTCTCTAAAAGAACGTCGATGGACCGAGAAAATCATGGCTCGTCTTCGATCAGTCCTCAATAGTTCCTTCAGTGTTCTGTAAAGTTTGATTGAGCTCAGCATTCCAAATCAGAAACGCAGATTTCACTTTTGCTGCGGAGCCTTAGAGCTCTAATGATATGTTTCCCAAAAATCTTCATGTGCTTAAGATTCCTCAAACCAGTACCAGAATAATGTCGTATAGACAAAACATTCCAAATCAGAAACGCAGATTTCGCTTTTGCCGCGGAGCCTTAGAGCTCTACATAATGATATGTTTCCCAAAAATCTACAAGTGCTTAAGATTCTTCAAACCAGTACCAGAATAATGTCGTATGAACCATACTTTTAAGATTACTTTAAGATTTAGGAACAAAAGTGCTCTGAAGAATGAAGCTCAACAAGAACCGATACTAGTGTTACTATTTATCTATGCTTCCTTCGAGATTGAGCTGGATTTTTAAGGCTTAATTCACCCAGAAATACAATACTACATCTATACTTGAGGAATAACAGTTCAATCCATCTGCCATGAGGATCATCAAAAAGTTTCTGGTACCAATAACAACGTTGCCAAATATGTATACCTATCTATGAACCGTTCCTAACGATTTAGTAGCAAAATCCGATCGTACCATCACCGATTTCATTTTATGACTGTCAGAACATCGGAACTCCGGTGACAATTAAATATGATT
This sequence comes from Bactrocera neohumeralis, assembly GCF_024586455.1. NCBI lineage: Eukaryota > Metazoa > Arthropoda > Insecta > Diptera > Tephritidae > Bactrocera > Bactrocera neohumeralis. The sequence continues at coordinate 69,095,509 of NC_065922.1, forward strand.
TTTCCGATAGGGATAGTCGAAGTTTTTCGAAAAACTTATTGAATTTACGTAAAACTAGTCAAGCCAGTGAGTTATTCGTGCTTTTGAGGTTTTCTAAGTTCTTTTATGGTTTACGACCATGTCTTCGGAAGAAATAAAGAACCACCTGCAGATTCTATAGTATTAAACGGTACTAAACACGCCATATTTAAATGACTATCGAAGAATTGCACTTCAATAGAACCAGAAATTTCAGAAGATCGCTGATATTGAGATCAATGGACTACCGCGACCTATGGACTGTCTCGCTCATTGTAACTCTCATGTACTATTTTGACGTTTAAGAAACCTACTCTTCTTCTCTATCTTTTCTATTCTCTATATTTTCTATTCTAAGAAAATTATCACTCTACAGTCAAAAACTCGTTTACAACCATTCACACTTGGTTTTGCTCTCATTAGTAAGAGTACTATATTTTTCGCCAGATCTACCGGATTTCGCCGCATAATATTTTTGAACCCAAATGACACTTGCCACAGTTTGCTGACACTTTTTAGTTTGCTTTGGACGCCAGTGAACCGCCATGATGAGTCTTGGCTTCGTTGGTTCAACGTCTGTCAGCGGAACACGCGCAGTTATGTAGTGCGGTGCGGAAAGTGGGAGAGTTGGCGCACAAAGAGCAGTTCAACAGACTACTAATATTCATTTGTACGCGCGGATGCCCTTAGCTTTTTTTGTTGGCTTTTTATGTACGAGTATTGTTGTTTTTGTTGTTTGTACATATAGACACATACTCTCATGCACGTCGTAATGTTATTGTTTATCATATGTTGAATGAAACTTTTTCATAGACATCAGCAACATCATCAGCAGCAATATGGCCCAGCACATGGCATGACGGCTAGATATGCTGATGAGTTTAGCTGCCGATAAATATGCTCAACTGTTGTTGTGTTTTATAATTTTTTTTTTGTTTGTTCTTTTTGCTGTTATAATTTCCTGTTGATTTATTTAAGCAACGAAATGAAGGCACTCAAGTGTTAAGCTTGTTCGTTTCACATAACCAAAGCGTGTGGCTCCACCACGCCAGTTGCTTCGCCCGGCCATTTCTGGTTACCATTGGCGCTGCTGGTCTGTTGGTTAGGTTTTTTTCTTTTTGTTTTTACTTTCTTCTTTATTCTTTTGCGAGGTATGTAATTTCATGCCTAAATTATTTGCTGTTCCTCTTTCATTGCGAATTGCCTGCTTTCGTTCCAGAATTTGTAGCGATATTATAAAGAGCACTGCGTTGTTGTAAATAATTTTCACAAATTATTGTTACAAACTAGAATTAAGGTATTACGTTCTACAGTTTCATAGGTTTGGTGCTAGTTGAAGTCACTACTTTGACCTTTCAGTTCAAATAGTTTGAGGAACACTGCTTTAGATCTAAACTTATTGCTGTGGCTTTCAAACTGTATATTGTTTACAAATATCTCTGTTAGTCCTTAAAATAACTATGCTAGTTTAAAACACATTCAGTAGCATCCCAATATCAGGAATGCGCTCAGTAAGAAACGAATTTAATAGCTAAGACACACACCACATCAATGCGTTCATGAACCGTACGCGAACTACTATAACTTCAAGCGCAAATTACTCCGCTATCAAACATTTCTTTATGTGAATAAAGGTCTATAAGTTGTGAATGAGACATGCTTTCGATCTCTTTCAAAGTGTAGCTCGAGCTGGAATGAGTTCTCTTCAACTTGACAATAAAAAACAAACATTAATTATAAATAAGCCACTGAGTTGGAGACGAGTCATAGCCCCACTATATTTTTTACAGCCACAAAAACAATATTTTTAAGACACTGTTTATAGTAAGCGCTTTGAAACAGAGATCCATTCTTACTATACAGAAGGCAGACTCAAGGCTTACTTTTTCTCAGACACAGAAACGATTGCAATCTGAAGGTTTGTCGGAACTCCGTCTACAACTTTAAAACTTATACATAGTTTTCTTATGAGACCAGATGTCATCAGAGACTCAGCCAAGGTTGTATAAAAATTGTGTTCGTACTTCTTAAATTAGGTCTATGAGCTCTGATATAAAGACTCTGCCTAGCTCTATTCCTTAGAATAATTTTCGTATTGATTAATCGGAGACCAATATAGAGTTTTAGACTTCAAAAGATGAGAGCTCTGTTTGGAAGCAAGCTATTAAAATATTAATTTGAGAAAAGGTTCCGATCTAATCTAAAAGATCTAAAATTTAAGGATATGGAAGAAAGTGATATGCAGAGCAGCATTTATATTTTATCTACTGTAATATATTAAGGACCCACTCCAAGACCAACCGTTTAGAATGAGGGCGTAGACTGAAGAGCTGTTAGAAAATAAAACTCTTTCTCTATTCTTTAGTGCTGCATTGTTCAAAAACTTAACTTCTAAAGCTGATACACCGAAAGCGCTTCGTTGCACGCCACTCTCAGCCTCTATGCGGCTATAACGCTAATTAAAAGAAAGATGAAGAGTGTGAAAGACTCCGCCTTCTTTCAAAGTCAATTAAAATTTACATTGTATAAGTAAGTATAATAATGTCCAAAATTATTGTAGAAGATCTGAGAAGCTTAGCTCGCTAAACTATGCAATTAAGTTATTAAAAATGAAGATTAATGACGCAATAACCCATTCAGAGCTTAAGTATTGCTTTCAACAGTTCTAAAATGTGCGGAATCGTGCCACAAAGTGCCGTTGTTATTTAGAGCGGCAAAAACCAAAGGCAATCGGTAAAGTAAGCGGACTTTTCTTTTAATTAAAACTAAAGCGAGCCAATTAAATAGAGCTTGCTAAATAGTCAGGCGGCGAGAAGAAAATGTAAATAAAAAAAAAATATGCATAAATACTAATGATGAGCAAAATTTAACTAGAAAGTTAGTAAAAACGTATGCAATTGACTAATGGAGCTGCTTTATGATGCAGAGGAATTTTTCTAAGTGGTTCGAGCGCATAAAATTAGCTGTCGCGTTGAAGTACAAGGGAGAAGAGTCGCGGTGGGGAAGCAGATTTTGTAATCCGATCCTATGACTATGGTCACTTTCCCAGAGAACTTCTAGACAACAGTCCAAACTCGGATTAGTGCTAACTTATAGAGTTGTGCTGAACTGAATTAGAGTCAACACAAATAACTATGAGAGCTCCAATGAAGATAACGCATTCAAGTGCTACACAAGTTTCAGAATGGATCTGAATCTACAAGATTCGCAACCAAACTCGATGACTAACGCACACTTTTCGACGAAACTTTTGGCCTACATGCCCATACTTGAGTCATTGGTATCTTATATTGCTCTGCTGGGTTCGCCATTAGACTTAGTGAGTTCGATTGAAGTCCACTCTGAGAATTCGTCGAGTGGATTAAGAATAGCACAAAAAAAACAGTCTCAGGATCTAAAAACCACCTAAACAACCTAAACTTTTGTAAGCCGCTCTAAAAAAACTTTGTATACTATAGCAACGTCCATAAATACCACACTTACAAAAGAGAGTCTCAGGGTCGACCAATCAAAAATTTCAAAATCTCGGAGTCTTCTCTGAGACTCTTTGTATACTATAGTCTGCCAAACACTGGGAGTCCTCTCTGAGCAACTTTGTTTACTATAGTATCTTACAGAAACAGCATACCTCAAACCCGGAAGGTTAGATGTGACATCCTACTGTCTGATATGCATACCATTTTGAACAGTTGGAGCAAAGAGTGTTCAAGTATGAAGCGAACTAGCAGTTTGTTTTAAATATAGTCGGTTCAAAGGAGCTTATTATCTTGTGGAAAAGCAAAGGCTCTTTGTACTAAAAGTACATTCAATTATGAGTGAGACCTCTTTCACCGATCATCCGCTGCTGTAAACTGCTAGAAAGGAGTCCAGTGACTTCATAGACTCTACCGTTCTCAGTGCTTCGAATATATGTGAGTTGCCTTCATTATGAAATGATCAGTTTCAAGTTCCTCTATACCTTAGAACTATATTACAGCACAGAACTGAAACTATACGGTATTGAGCTGGCAACGGTGTTACCCGTGGGCGAGAAATCTGAATTGATCTTCATCTGCTTGTAGAGAAAGCTAAGACATCTCTTAATAAGTTTTATGCCTTACAGATTAAAAAAAATATTGACTGCTTTAGCCCACCCAGTTTTTACCAACATCCAGACTTGAGAGAAAGCTGTAACTTCTTATCTTCATTGAACATTCCTCAACATTTTGGAGCCTATATGCCGCACACGGCGCGCCTTGTATTTCAAATTAGTTTAATTATTATTATTTCTTCTTTAAATTGAAATTTCTGACACTAATTAGCATTGAACCACAAGCAAAATACTAAGATGAGCAGCAAAATAATTAATCAACAGAGTTACCTTAGATGAGGCATTAATGAAAGCACCGAAGACCATCATAACGCTTATTAGTTTACAAATTGTGAATGCTTTTGCAGCTGACCAACGCTGAAAAATACCGTTAGTTACCAACACAAATGCTATATGCACCTTAAATACCGTTAAACATGCAATTAGCTGTCAGAACGTCAGCTGAGCCGCCTCAAGCAGTATTGAGGTGTAGCTGTGACGCTGTCAGTCAGCTGCGCTTAATAACTGACGGCAAACATGCAGAGTTGCTTGGGCGCTTATGAAGCGCGCATTTCGCCTAAATATTTACTAACCTCATAGTTTTCTATAATTTAGAGCGCTCGCATTACTGGTCTTTTTTTGTGCTCAATATTTTTTTATGCCTTGTTTCCCACAGCTGAATGCGGCACCCATCGCGGCATTTGTCAACGGTATAATAATTTTTCAAGTGTCACCAGTTTACAATGTACTACAACTGGCATCCGACAACAATGCAGATCAGCAGCAATAATTGTCTAGAGCATGCAGCTCCACTTTAGTTGCGCTCCAACAAAGCAGCGGCGGCGAGTCAAGATTCGTTCGTTATGTGAAAATTTTCTTTCTTTGCATCATCATAGTGCATCATCGCACAATAGCTGTTAATAATTATAATTAATGTCAGTTAATATGACAATAACCAGCTCGTACACAATAGCGCTGCAACAATAACGGTAACTATGGCTATGCTCATAAGGGAAAATAGCAGACAATGAAGGAATGAACGCAATTGAGTAGAGCTTATGATGCCGTCTGAGTTGGAGTACTATTTATCGGCTGGCATATTGTGGACAATTGTTGAAATGTCATCGCTTTTGTGTTGCATGGAGTTTGCAAGTCGCACGAAATGACAGCGCTTGTCAAAAATGACGGTGATTTGTCAAATATGTGTGCAGTTATGCAAGTACAGCGGAGCGGACGAAATATGTCACTAAATATAGTTATTATGCAGATATGTTGGACGTATTTTTAAAGGGTGTTTCGATAAGAACGATTTATTGGGCTCAATTTTGATAAGCGGATCACCTAAGTTCTAAAATTCTCCGCTATTCTTGAATGATGTCGCAGAATGCTCCGTTTGATCGCACTTATAACAGCTGTATTGTTATCTCTATGGGTTCTAACACTGACTGGTTAATGTAGAGTGATCATTAGTATATATTAAACTAACGGTTCTTGTTCCCAACTTAAGCAACTTGTGTTTCGATGCCACCTATAAGCCTTTTATGGGTCAACAACCTGTTCAGCCAGACTCCGATTTTATTCAAACTCGCCGCAACATAATTTGAGGTCGCCTGTTTAAGAGACAGTAGGATACTTAGATCCCCTATATTCACCGTCAACCCAAAACAAAGAGACAAAACTAGAGAAAAGACAGCCTCAAAGGAAACTCCGACCACACAAGCATTACCGGCAAAACAAGGAGAAGGGAAAAGCACCCTTTAAGTCCAATTATTGGCGGAATAGCTATTGTATATGGGAAGAGAAAAAGGCAAATCGGTTAGTAAATATAACTTATTAGGCTGGCCTAAATAGTGTCTGGACTACTAGGTTCTATTCAGGGAGGTCCTAGAAGGGTAGTTTAAGGTGATCGCAGCGAGGATCCGGTATTTCATAAATACACAAAAATTTTCAAGCCGATCTAATTAGCGAGCAAAGACTGTGTGGTATATTAGTTTTCTAATTTTTGGGTTTTAGATGCTCTTCGGAAGGACTATTTTATTTTCGATAGCATTTTTGATTTCCTGGACAAAGCTCTGCAGCCGACGAACTATTTTACCGACCTTGCTGGCTCGAGCAAATACATACATACATAAGTAAGTATGTAAGTATGCCACGCATCATCAATAATTTCATGCTCTCAATTTTTCGTTTACATACATACATACTTATGTATTTACCAACTAAATATCAGATAATGCGCTTAGCAAATTAATTTAAATTATTTCTATTAAACATAATAATGATAATCATAAATCGTCTGTAAAATGTAAATAATCAGAAATGAAGGGCGCCATTCGAAATAGACAACACACATAACAATGTAGAGAGATAAACAAAAATTTTCATGTATGTATGTATATAATTTTTCAATTTCCGCCTGCAGCAGCATCGCACAGCCTCAACCAAAAATTTTTGATTGCCCACAATTGCTGTTCAAGCGCACCTCGTGTGTGTGTATATACATATGTAACTGTATAATCACTAAAACTTGTTTTCATGTTGAGTTGTTGTTGTTGTTGCAATAAAGTTTACACTTTCAAATGCAGCTTTTATTTGTTAATGTGTGTGATAAGTGTAATTGTTATGCCGAAAATAAATTTCTTGTTTATACACCATATACATAGACATATGTACATACATACATACATATGTACATATAGTAAATAATGCATTTGGTAAGTGGCGGAGGAGTGGAGAACTTACAGCACTGTCTTCGTACATACATACTCATGTCATGTACATATGTATGTACATATGTACATACATAGTACATATGTACATATGTAGATGTTGGAAATATGTTTATATAGTATTGGAAATTAAGCTATTACATTGTTATTGATAGGCTGAGGGAGTGCCTACAATGAGCTGTGAACCCTATGCACTCGAGATTTGAGTGGCTTTTGTTGCTAGTTTTCTGCTTTGGAATCCCGAAAACTTTAAGTACAAGTTCAACATTCAAATTTTTTTAAAGTGTTTTAGTATTGTTTTATTATTTGCTCTAAATAATATCACAAAATTTTTTCGGGATCCCGAAATTCGGTATTATGTTTTCGGGATTAGCCGAAAAATCTATAAAACTGCGATCAGAATAACAAAATTGAAATTTCAGTACTGTTTTCGGGATCCCGAAATTTTAATAATATTTTTCGGGATTCCAAAATCTTAAAATTGTTATTGTTTAGCCTTAAAGCTTAAAGATATATGAAACTGCGATCAGTATAACAAAATTTCAATATTGTTTTCGGGATCCCGAAACCTTAAATTTCTTATTTTTAGCCTTAAAGCTATTTCAATAATTTTAAAACTTTTTTTTGGAAAAAAAAGTTAAAATTTTTAGAATTTAGCAGCATAATACTATAGAAAAGCTACATTTTGAAAGCATATTTATTCCAGATTGCCAATGTCAAGCCAAAAGTTGTATTACTCAAACTAGTCTTGGCCCTTTTTCAGTTAACACGTACATACAAGTATGTAAATATGTATGTATGTACATACATATGTATGTATGTATGTACATTTTTCCACCAGGCACTTACATAAATATTTAAAACAACGCACATGTGCTGACAACACGCCCTTTTAATAACCGTTAGTGCGAAATGTGCCAGCCAGTGCGTGCATTGCATATTAATTATTATATTTTTTATTTCTAACATTTTAACTTTTTCCATTTTAACGCCTAGAAACAACACACTTGTGTCGAGACGACAGGCACATAGCATGCTTAGTGCCAGTTTTTCTTTCAACATTATGGCCAAGAACTTTAGTGTTAGTAAATAGAAAGTTTTAAAGCCGATAAATATAAATGTTGGCATTGTTGACAGTTGAGTTTATATACACATACATATATACATATATGTACATATGTACTATATACAATACTTAGATACATATACATAGGAAAATTTCTTTAAAAAATGTTAAAAAGTGTTGCCAACTATTGAAATTTCTTAAAAAAAAATTATAAAAATTTCTAATAGAAATCTTGCCACATGGACATGAAAATAAGAAATAGCTTAATAAGTTATAATTTCATATTTTCAGTCTGAGAGTTGCCACAGATTTGAAAAATAAAATTAATGAACAGAAATTATTATTGTAAATCGCTATAATTAATGAACTAACTTTTAGTGACTAAAAAATTATTGTGACATAAAATTATTTTTTTTTTTACAAATTTTTTATGTTTTATGCATGCGTATTGAAAAAATGTAATATTTATAATTTATTTTATGATATTTTTTAATTTAAGATATATTATATCTTTTATAATTTTTTTATAAATTTTATTGTTTTCTACGTTTTTACAAAATTAGTATATTTTGTTTTCAATTTTAAAATTTTAGATTTTGATTTTCTTTAATTTAAAATATTTTTTATTTTTTATTTCTTTTTGTCTTTTCCACCATAACAGTTTTCTTCATTATCTAAGTAATAACAACAACAATTGAAAACCTTCATGCGTGAGTAAGTTTGAAATTTATGCATGGCTTGTATAAAAAAATAGCAAAAACACATAAAAAAGATAAAATATGAAACATTGGAGCGTAATTAGAAAAATGCATTTGATGCACTTGCTAACATGAAAATAACTCAAAAATTATTAAAAAAAAAAAAAGAAAGCAACAACAACCGCAAGAGTATGCGATAAAGCGCATATTTTCATAATACGATCATTTTTCATTATGTTTTGATATTTTTTGCACTCTTCTATTTGTATTTTTGCGAAAATTTCCATTTTTCATTAGCAAGTAAAACATTGCTAATACAATTATATTATTATCGCTGCTTTTCTATGCGTGAAAGTGTTGAAGGCAGGCAGCGCTGAGTAATAGCCGTGAGCATGGGAAAGTTGATTTGTTGTTTGCTGTTGTTGTCGAATAAACTTACATATTTTATGCGCAATTAAATTTGCAGTGAATTAATAAATAAGTCAAGAGCAGCGGTGCGATAACGGTTTTGATTAAAAAACGCATAGTGTTTTTTAGTTCATGCAATGATTAAATAACTTAAGACAAACATTTCTGAAAATGAAAAATTAATTTTTTTAAATAAATTTTTTTTTTAATTCATTCAATGATTAAATAACTTAGGACAAACATTTTTGAAAATGAAAAATTAATTTTTTTTTAATTTTAAATTTTTTTTTAATTCATTCAATGATTAAATAACTTAAGACAAACATTTTTGAAAATGAAAAATTAATTTTTTTAAATTTTAAAAATTAATTTTTTTAAATTTTAAATATTAACACAAACATTTTTTAAAACACGAAATTTTAAATTTTTTTTTTATTTAAACATAAACATTTTTTAACTTTTCTAAAAATTTGAAATTTTATATGGTTTGTTACAAACACGAAAATTTTTTTAATAAAAAAAATTAAAATATTATTGTTTTTTTTTTTTAATTTAGCAAACAAAATTTAAATTTTTTCAAAAGATAAAACTTTTTGAATATAAAAACAATAAAAAAAACAAATTTTAAATGTTGAAAATTCTTTTTTAATAAAATAAATCAAAAATTAAAAAATAATTAAATAAAAAAAAAAATTTCTGTTTGTAATTTTTTTTTTAAGTTTTCGAAATTTCTTCACTTTTTCGAAAATTTGTTTCTTTAATTTTCAAAAAAAAAATGTATTCACAAATTTAATAAAATATGTACATACATGTATGTATGTATACATTTGTTTATAAGAAAACATGTTTTTTAATCAAAATTGCATAGTAGAATAATTTTGGTATAATTTTTTTTTACAGGGGTTTACAATTTTTTTTTATTTCTTCAAATATTTTTTTCTACAGGAGTTTACAAATTTTTTTAATTCTTCAAATATGCATAATTAAAAATAAGTATTAAAAAAAAGTTTAAAGAAAGTTTTATACATACATATGTATACCCTTCATTTTTTCAAGTAACCAACTAAATTTGTTAATTAATTTTAATAAGTATGATTTTTTTTTGTAAAATATCATAAATAGTAAAATTGCAAATCACGTAACGTTAAATATTGAAAATAAAAATAATTTTTTTTAAGTTTATTTTTTTTATTATATAATTAATTACATTTTTCATTTTCAAGAAAATATTTTTTACTGAATGATTATTATTTTTTATAAAAATAAGGTATTTAATTAAAAAAATTATAATAATTACTTAATAATTAATTATATTTTTTATTTTAAAGAATATATTATTTGCTGAATAATTATTATTTTTTATAAAAATAAAATGTTTAATTAAAAAAATTAAAATAATTAATTAATATAATGTAATAAAAATTTAATTAAAAAATTAAAACTGTCAATTGATGAATATATGGATTAAATCATATAAAAAGTTTAAAAATATTTGATAATTCAAATAAATACAGCTATGATCAAAGAGCTTTGAATATAGTCTTTTATTTTTTTTAATTTAAATTTAGTAAATTTCTGGGGCGGTCATTATTCGAATGAAGTCAAATATATTTTAATTATGTGACAAGATTTTTATTGTATTGTAATTTGTGATTTCTTTCACATTTGCACTGAAAAACATAAGCATATACATATGTTTCTATATCTGTATGTATATTAATACGTTTTTTAATAATAAATATAAAAAAATTGAAGTTTGTTTAGAAATACGAAAAGACATTTTCGACTACCCTATAGTTTGCAAAATCTGAATGGTTAACCCATTATATTGTCCATAGCACTATATTGAGTAATAAAATCATTAAACCGGCGTGGCTTAGCTGCCCACCGCCTTTTGAGCTAAGTTTGCGGTGACGCCCAAGAAAAAATAAAATTTAATTAACAAAGGAAAAGCAGAAACAAAATGAATGGTCTGCAAATTACTCTCACTGAAAAATGTTGACCTTAACAAGTGATTAAATATTTGCAAAGAAAAAATTCAAATTCATTTACTTTCACTGCAAACTAAGGAAAGTAAAGGCGCATGAGCGGCAAACTTGTGCAATAATTTAAAAAGACTGTGGGAATGGAAAAAAATTGCCATAAAAACTACAAATATCGATAATATGAAAATTTATAAGCAGGTTGAGAAGTACAAATTAGTTAGATTTTTCAAACAAAATGAATTTCTGGCGCTGCTATCAAAAGAGCAATACTTCTTGCTGATTGGTCAGCATTAAAAAGTTACGCTCATTCAAATAATAAAATCTCATTGCTCACTTTAAAGCACAATGAGTGCTATAAGCGCTTTTACCTATTACTTTTACAGTTTAAGCTTTATCCTTTAACATAATGAAACGAAAGTGAAAGCTTTTTTCTACATGCGAAAACTCACGAGAGCTTTAGTTAAGCACTTTCGCCTTCAAAACCGTAACAAAAACAAAATTTTCTTTCAACTTTTATTTATTTTATGGAAAATTTTAAGTTGGTGAAAAGGATTTCTGTTTACAAAAGCCACTTTAGTTTAGTTCTTTTCACAATGTGAAAGTTCAAAGTCCTAAGAATTTATAGACAAACTTTTTTCAATGTCCGAAACACTATCAAGACAGTATATATAAAATTTAATGCTAAGTTGAAATTTTTTTTAACCGTAGGTTAAACAAATTTACAAATCAATATCAATTTTTTTGTTTACAAATTTCCACAAGAGCAGCTGTCTCACGCCTCTTCCTCCCCTTGACAAGAATTTCATTTACGTATGTACTTTTGAAAATTTTTATTTTTAGAAATGATACAGAGTGTACGCTCGTCAGCGGCAATAAGCAATATGTTTGAATATATGTCGGAAAATTTCCATTTAGTAGGTGTGAGGAAAAATGTGGTTGTACGCGCGGGCGTTCTGTTTATAAGCCGGATGTAAACAAATTGCTAAAAATGTTTAGTGTTGCATGTGTATCGGTGCATGGCCAAATAGTCGAGATTTCCGATTTTTTTGAGTTCTAAAATATTTCGCTTATAATTAAAAAATTAAATGGTTAAGAAAAATTTTAATTTATTTAATTATTTTAATTTAAAATTTTAATAAAAAAATTAATATTTTCATTGAAAAAAATTAAGAAAATTTTTGGCAATTTTATTTTAACGAAAAATAAAAACTAAATTATGAGAGAAAATTAATTATATGATTAATTCGACATTTCTTAAATTATAAATTTTTTTTTCAAATTAATAAAACAATAAATGGAAGCTTAAGAATATTGTTGTGATTAAAAAAATTGCAAAATTTTAATATTTTTTCTTTATTAAAAAAAATAGTTTTCTTAAAAAATATTGTTTCATATTTTTTTGACAAATCATAATACTTTTTAATATTTCTAATTATGCAAATTTTAAAATTTCCAAAGTTTTTAAATTTTATTTTTAATTTTTATAATTTTTACTATCGATTACAATTAATATTGTTAAAAAATGATTTTTATTTTTTCAAAAAGTAAATTTTAGAATATTTAAATTTTTTAATAATAATTTTCCCAAAAAAATTTTGTTTTTTTTTCATAATTCTTTTTTATAATATTTTTTATCTTTTTTCATAATTAATATTTTTGTTATGAAAATTTTAAAATTTCTCAAGTTTTTAAATTTTGTTTTTAATTATTTTTTTAATTTTTATTAAATTAATTATTATATTATTAAAAAATAATTTTTATTTTTTCAAAAAGTAAATTTTAGAATATTTAATTTTTTTTTTAAATAATAATTTTCCAAAAAAAAATTTTGTTTTTTTTCATAATTCTTTTTTATAATATTTTTTATCTTTTTTCATAATTCATTTTAATATTTCGAATGATACAAATTTTAAAATTTCCCAAGTTTTTAAATTTTATTTTTGATTATTTTTTTAATTTTTATAATTTTCAATATGGATTACAATTAATATTATTAAAAAATAATTTTTATTCTTCCAAAAAATAAATTTTAGAATATTTAAATTTTTTAAAATAATAATTTTCCAAAAAAAATTTTTGTTTTTTTTCATAGTTCTTTTTTATAATATTTTTTATTAATTTTTTATATTTTTTAATAATTCTTTCTTAATAGGCAATTTTTAAAATTTCCGAAATTTTTAAGTTTAATTGAAATTAATTTTAATTTTTTGAAATAATGATTTTACCAAAAAATATGTTTTTATATTTTTTCATAATTATTTTAATAATATCTTTTTATTTTTCTTTTTATTAAAAAAAAAACAAATTTCCCAAAAAAAAATATATATTCATTTCATTTTTGAAATTAAAGAAAATTAAATTTTTTAAAACAAATTTGTAAAATAAAAAAATTTTCTCTCACAAAAAAATTCCCAAATAAATTGCAAAATTTGCTACTAGCCTGTTAAACAGATATTTAGTACATATTTCCTTTGAATTAGACAATTGACGCTAATCAATCACACAGAAAATGCCACCCGAAAGAGAGACCACAAAAAAGGAGAAAATAGTAAATTAAATTAAAATCGATTTCCTGGCGCTGGCATTGCAAAGCAATAAAATCATAAAACAACAAAAAACACAGAAAAAATGCAAAATAATTGTTTTATCCGTTTAGTCATTCCCACCGCCGAACCATAAAGCCCATATAACCAACTGGGCAGGCAACAACGCTGCATGCTTCATGCATAATGCAGCGTCCGAACGACTGGCCGTTTGACCATTTGACCATGTGGAGTTGAGCGCCCAACTTTGGGCTTTCTCACCGACATAACTACATACACACACACACATACACATATTTATGTGCGCTAGTCTCCCCACTCCACGCAGCGTTGCATTGCTCAGCAGCGCTGCAATTTTGTCCGTCGCTCTGCGAGTCATTCGGTCTAACTGTCCAGCGTTTTGTTGGTCTTGCCGACAGTCTGCATGTCAAACTGTTTTCCAGCACTCATACCGATGCCTAGCGAGTGCGCTCGACCGCAACTCTTTTGTTGCAACTTAATTTGCTTGCTGAGTGTCCTTTGTTGTTGTTTGTTTGTTTTCATCGTTGTTTTTGTTTTTCCTTCTTTTTCTGTGTGAAAAACCACAATTTCCGCTGAATTGTGATTTTCCTTTCCTTCAGTCGCTTTTTCTGCGATCTTTTTGCTCAACTTTTTAATGGATTCTCACATGGGAATGCCTTGGATATTGTTTTGGCTATAAAATAATTAAATCTCCGACAATAATACAACAAAAACAAATACTTTTTATACACTTTTAACCCTAAATTGTTATAATCTACATATGGTATATAGGCTTAAAAGGCTTAGCGGGCATACACACTCAACCTGAAATTTGATGTGAAGCCCTGTGGTCCTAACCAAACTTTAGTTCTTAAGGCGGTTACACACTTCAATGGGGGCTTTATTGCTTATGCAAGATGTTTGGTCGAATTATTCCTCTCATTTGTCAAGTACATCTTGTTATGATCCAACAAATGAACGGTTCTACGAGAACAAAACTGACTTGTAACGGGCATTGGCTTCTTTTAAGGTCTTTTCAAGATCCCTTTGGAGTCATGATGAGAAAATTATTGTTACAGATAATGCTATTTCCTGTGAGTAAAGTTAAAGTGACCGCCAAGACTTAGATGTCCCTATTGGGAACAAAAAATTCTGTAATTGTCTATAATTAGAGGGGTTCATATTTCATTGTGTTAGAAGTGAAAGCGTTTTGCTTTCTATCTCAGTTTTCGATATCAGTTATAGTTAAGATCGCTGAGCTTTCGAGATTACCTCTTTAGATTTATAGAAGAAAATCGTGTGTCTGAAGAGTCGTTAATTGTTTGAAGTGATACATTTGAGGAACCAAATGGGGTTTGATCACTAAGCGGACTAAGTGAAGTCATTTAAATTTAATTTTGATCTTTAGAGTACTATATGTTTTGAGGAGTGAGAATCACTTTAGCGACTGCTGATAGCTTAGATTCACTTCATTATTTTCAGGACACAAGTTAATGAAGACACACTTCCTAACCTTTAGAAAATTCGGGACAACTCGGCCTTCGGATGGCAATCAATCTTAATAGTTGATACAAGTCATTTAATTACATAAGTATGATTCTGGAGAGAGTGTGACGAATGGACTTCTTATAGAACTAGGTGAGTTCTCTATAAACTTTATAGGAAGATCCCAAAATATCCAAAAGATACTTATACTCAAAAGTTGAGGGTTTTGGTACCACTTGTAATCTTATGCTTGACAAGTAAACAATAATATTTAAGTAAAAAGAGGGACTGAAATAGTGGGAGTAGCTTTACCACTTGAGATATTGCTACTGTTTATATGATTTTCGATTTTTTTCGGTTGCCATAAGCATTTTTTCAAATCTTAACTAAAATTTCAGAGCTTTGAGTTTATAGAGGAGGACTGAACTTAAAGTGCTAGGCGGATTCAATGTACTCTTTATACTCATTACAGGTTTGGTGCAGATGTCTTATCCTGCCATGAATAGCTAGACGATATCCGCCAACAATTTATAAAACTCTAGGCCTCTCCTGTTCTCTCAAATATTAATCATCCTCTAACTTTCTATCTCTTTCTTTCCAAAATTGTTACTGAGCTCGCTCTTAATTATTCCTCAGCATTTTTTGACGCAATAATTTTCCCCTCTCTATATCTACCACACTGATAGGGAAGAGATCACGGTAACTCGACGACCCAGGCGTTGCTATATCATGTTTTATATAGAGCGATTTTGCTGTCGAGGATTCAATTACAAACACCCCTTGCAGATAGTGCTCCTCTTTTTGAACTTGAGTTTCTTTCCGCTGGATTTTTTTACACTTTTAATACACTTTTTATCGCGCACTTAATGGCATAAATACTTGTGTCTTAATTTAATTAGCACACATACTTTAAACGAAACGACAACAACAACAACACCAGTAATAAAAACATTCCAAACATTCAACGCTGACTCGGTGACTCGCTCAATACGCCAGCTGGTTGGCTGGTTTGCGGCTTCAGCTGATTTGTGCTGATTGCGCGGGGCCGCAGCGCTTCACCCCCTACCGCCCGGCACCATGCTGGTCTTGAGACCATTTGGGAATCGGTTTCGGGCCTTACGTGCATTATAAATGAACGTGTGGCTTCGAAATTTGCTTACGCAGCAATTTCATTACTCAGTGACAGTGGCTTACAGTGGCTGCTTTTGTTCAATGTTGTGGTATTTATTTATTTATTTTTGTTTTTTATTAGTTTGTAGGTCTTCCAATTACAGGCAGCGTACATTCATACATTAATGTGTGTGTACAATTTTATTTGCTCCATTTTTTATTTGTTTGTGTTTGTATCATGAATTCGTGTCAACATGTCATTATATAAATGCTATGAAAACAAAAACAGCAAAAACATATCATATGATGACTATCTAAGGCGCTGTGAGTTGAAAAGAAAGCCTGGAATCACGTCAGCGGTATGAAACGTTGAATTAAAAGTATGAGTTTTTTTCAAATAAATTATTTTTAAAGCTTTTTTTTAAGTCGTAGAATTGTAGTGTGTCTCAGCTTTATAAATTTATAATTTTTATTTTTTTATTTTATTTTTTGTTTTAATTATTTTTAAATTTACTAAGATTTTTTATTTAAAAAAAATATTTTTTAATTTGTAAAACCGTATAAGATTTGATTCTTAACAGTTTATTCCATAGAAAATACAATTCAAACATCTAATATTTTTTTTGTGATTTTTTAAATTTTTTTTAATTTTTAAAAATTATTTTTAAAGAACAAATTTAAGCGTAAAACTGTATTGTCTAAATTTCAGTTAAATTTTTTGTTTGTACCCATTATTTTATTTATTTTTATTTAAAAAATATTTTTTTATTTATATTTTTATTATATAATAATATATTTTAATTTTTTTTATCAACATTTTTTTTTTTAAACAAAATAAAAAATTAAAAATAAAAAAAATATTTAGAAAAAAAATTATATAATATTTTTTTATTTAATATTTAAAATTTAATTTTTTTTTATTAAAAAAAACATATTTTTTATACAATAATTTTTTTAAATAAAATTAAGGAAAATTAAAAAAAAATAATTTTTAAAATAATTTTTCATTTTTAATTTTTTTTAATAAAAAAACATGTTTTTTTACAATAATTTTTTTTAAATAAAATTAAGGAAAATTAAAAAAATATATATATACATACATAAAAATATATATATACATACATACATACAAACAAAAATAAAATCAATTTTTATAAATAAAAAAAATATCATTTAAATGTTATAAATATTATTTAAAAAAGTATTTTTAAATGCTAAAAATCGTTATGATTTCATGCTTAGTATTTTATTTTTTAAAATCAAAATAATCCAACAATATTTTGAGTTTTTTTAATAAGTTTTTACTGCTTTTTATATTGAAAAATTGTATGGTATGTGATTTTTTTTAAATTGTTTGACCTTTTTTATTTTAGTACTTTTAGCCGATATTTTTTTAAAACAAAATAAAAAATTAAAAATAAAAAAAAATTAAAAAAAATTAAAAAAAAAATTAAGAAAAAAATTTAAAAAAATATTTTTTTATTTTATTTTACTTTTTTTTAAACATATTTTTTATACAATAATTTTTTTAAAATAAAATTGAGGAAAATTAAAAAATATATATACATACATACAAGCAAAAATAAAAATCAGTTTAAAAAAAAAAAAAATTATTTAAATGTTATAAATATTATTTAAAAAAGTATTTTTAAATGCTAAAAATCGTTATGATTTCATGCTTAGTATTTTATTCTTTAAAATCAAAATAATCCAACAATATTTTGAGTTTTTTTTAATAAGTTTTTACTGCTTGTTTTTATTGAAAAATTGTATGGTGAGATTATTTTTAAATTGTTTGAACTTTTTTATTTTAGTACTTTTAGGCGATTTTTTTGCTATTACTTTATTTTGTATTTTGGGTGACGATATATGATCTATGCACATACATATATACATATATGTACATATGTATGTATGTATGTATGTCCGTCAAGCTGTATCAGATATATCAGCTGTTTCCTTCACGCCATCTGACAGCTACAAATTTGGTGTTACAAAAGCTATTTATATTTACGAAATAGCGATATTAACTAGATTAACAGCATATTTTCACAAAATTAACATACTTTTATACATTTCCAAGCATGTCGGTCAAAATATGTAAATTTTCTGAGCTCATTCTTGAAGCACCCCAAAATGTTTTACGCTTAAGTGCAGTCAGTATAAGGTCATTTTCCAAACATAAGTAGTTCTGTTATTTGATAGCGGAAATTATTATAGCAGGTTAGAAAACAAAAAATTAAAAAAAAAAACAAAAAATTATAATCTTATGTAAATTTAAGCAATATGAAGGCGAATACGTATTTCAATGTCAGCAGAAAATAAAAAATAATATCGAAAAGAAAACTAGAACTTTTAGCGGCGTTTTAAACGAGTGAACAATAATTTTGTGTAATAAAAACTTATTTCGTAAATTTTAAAAATTTATTTATTTAAAATTAAATGTTCAATAATATATTTTTATGCAATATCTCGATGACTAACCAGAACAATAACTAAAATCTTATATTATTTATTCGTGGGAAGGCCATATCAGCAGCTTCCAGCATGAAAGGAACAAGTCGATTTCCGAACCCTCAAATGATAACAGATCAATTGAGGTCCTCGGCCTGGTACATACATATGTATTTCTACATATGTATGGCTAGACTACTAGAATTGAAACCAAATGTTACTGAGTTACACCTAACCTTCAAAAGTCGCGTGTATATGGTAAATTTGACAGCTGTCCGAACATTATTTGTGTGAATTATATCATTTTGAGTGAAGCAACTTTTGTTTTAGTGATGAAAATACCTAAAAGGAATTCCACGCCTTGATAAAATATTGATTTTTGAAGGGTCAAAATATAGTAGAAGAAAAAATTTCGCTTGATTACGAGTTTTCGAGCACTGTCCCAAGGAAATTAAACATCAAGGCTTGGTATGCTAAGTTTAGGTGAGGTGAAATGCGCACCGAAGACGGTGAACGCAGTGGATGCCCAATATGGCTTATTACCAACGAAAACATCAAAAAAGTCCACAAAATAATTTTGGATACCCGTATAGTGAAGTTGTTCGACATAGCAGGCACACTAAGGGTCTCAGCTAAACGTGTACATCACATCATACACGAATATTTGGGTATGAGAAAGCTCTATGCAAAGTTGCTGCACATTTTTAACCAAAAACAACGACGACTTGATGGTTCGGAGCAGTGTTTGGCGATGTTCAAGCGTAAAAAACCCCAGTGTTTGCGTCGATATGTGAGAATGAATGAAACATGGCTCCATCTTTTCACTCCGAAGTCCAAGCGAGCGGATCAGCCGAGTGGACTGCACACGAGGAACACGCTTCAAAGCGCGGAAAGATCCTAAGTCGGCTGTCAAGGTTACGACGTATGTATTTTGGGATGCGCATGGAATAATTTTTATTGACTACCGTGAAAAGGAACAGCAACTGTTAACGTTATTGGACCGTTTAAAGCACGAAATCGCCGAAAAAGAAAGTACTATGAAGAAGAAAGAAGGGTGTAACTAGTCGGTAAAAACGTTGGAAAAAATCCATTAATTGGGCTTCAAATTGCTTCAACCGCATTCTGCAGATTTGGTCCACAGCGATTATTTCCAGTTCTCAGATCTCAAAAGAATGCTCGCTGACAAGAAATTTTCGTCAAATGAAAAGGTGATCGCCGAAACTGAAACAAAAGACAAGTCGTAGGTACCACAAAAATAGTATCGAAAAGTTGGCGGATCGTTATAATCCGTAAATCACCCCTGAAAGGAACTATGATGAACAAAAAAAAAAAGAAATTTTGCCAAAAATATTATTTTACAATGATAGGCCAGGGATTACGGCATGTGAAATTAATATTTCTATTTTCAACATTTGTAATTTGTATGCATTTTATCATTTTCTAATATTTTTTTTTTGTAATATACTCAAAGTGCCATATATTTCAAACTCGCTTGAGCACCCGCAAGCGATTTCATTTAAAATATTTTCCAACTCCCCTCCCGCTGGCAGTCAACTAAAACACATAGCGGCTATTTAAATTTAAATTTTGTTGCTATTTTTAATATTGCTGTACAGCATATTTTAATTTTAATTTATTTTTATGACAACCTTGAAATACTTCTAAGCCGATACTTTTTTGATTAATAGACAACTACGCGCACAGCAACAACAAAATTGTAAACTAGAAACTAGAAAAAAATAGTGTCATAGCGAGAATTAGCAACAAACAAAACTCGTGCACTGCTGGCGATCGGACGCTTTATGAACGAGCTGCTGCTCAGGCCGGCTGACGAATCAGTCTTTTTGAATGTGTATGTGTGTGTGTGTAAATGCTTTTGTAGGTACGATATACATGTACATATATATTATATATGGTTTGTAGCTAAGTGCTTATGTAAATAGGCTTAACAGATACTTGTTTTATTGCTTTGACTCAAACACAGTCGCACACACTCACACAAGTACACATACACAGCTGTAGTTATAGTATATTGAATGCAATGCGTTTGCCGGCACAATTCGTCGCCGTTTGTAATTTACGCTCGACCGAAATTAATTTGCATAAATTGAAAAAAATAATTTACACACACATTAATTGTTGAAAAAGAACAAAAACAATTTTAATAGTAATAAAACCAACAGCGAAAAGCGTACAATTAATTTGGATATGAAAAAATTAAAAACTGAATTGCAAGCAAACGCACATACAAGCAAACAAACACATTTAGATGCATATACATGTAGTATACATATGTATGTATATATGTACATATGTACATATATAATAAATATAGATATGTACATCTGTATGCCTTTGTGCTTTAGTGTGAATTTTCGTTTCTTTATTTTAATTAAATGCATGCATAACAAAAAGCGCCTTGCATTTGAGTGCTGCCTGAGAAATATTGTAAGTTTACGCTGACGAATGCAGTTGATTTTATTTTTATATTTTTAGTTGGCGCATGCAATTGTTGAAATGCTCATATTGTGTATTACATTAATTTATTAATGATTTGAACTTGTGAATTGAGTTCAATTGAATGTTCCTTGAATACAAAATAAAATGAAAATATAAATATTACAATAACACTAAAAGAAAATAAAATAAAATGAAAAAATGTAAAATAAAAAAAATTAAATTAAAAATTAATTAAAAAAATTCAAAAATAAAAAAAATTAAATTAAAAGATAAAAAATTCAAAAAAAATTAAAACAAAAAAAATAAAAATAAATTTCTAACAATAATAAAAAAAAAAAATATAATTTAAAAATATTAATATAAAAATAAAAAATCATAAGCAATAAAAATAAACTTAAATGTGAAAATATAAATATTACAACATTAAAGAAAAGTGAAAAAATTAAAAAATTGTGAAATAAAAGTAAAAAAACTAATTGAAAAATTCAAAACAAAAAAAAAATCCAAAAAAAAAATGAAAAATTACACAATGACTTTAAATTTATTAATTTATTTCTCTAAAAATCAAACGTAGTTTAAAAATTTTAAATGAAAAAAATATAATAAAATATCATAAACAATTAAAATCACCGTAAACAAAATGAAAATGAAAGTGTAAATATAAATATTACAACACTAAAGACAAATAAAATGAAATAAAAATGTAAAATAAAAATAAAAAAAAAATAATTAAAAATTAATTCAAAAATTCAAAAAAAAAATCAAAATAGAAAATAAAAAATAACACAATGACTTTTTAACTATTAATTTATTTCTCTAAAAAATAATTGTAATTTAAAAATTTTAAATAAAAAAAATAATAAAAAATCATAAACAATAAAAATAAACTTAAATATGAAAGTGAAAATATAAATATTACAACAGTGAAAAATAGAAAAAAATTAAAATATGTAAAATAAAATTTAAAAAATATAAATTAAGAAATGAATTCAAAAATTCAAAAAAAAAAATCCAAAATAAAAAATGAAAAAATAACACAATGACATTTTAATTATTAATTTATTTCTCTAAAAAATAAATGTAATTTAAAAATTTTAAATAAAAAAATAATAATAAAAAATCATAAACAATTAAAATAAATGCAAATAAAATGAAAATGAAAGTATACATATAAATATTACAACACTAAAGACAAATAAAATTAAATAAAAATGTAAAATAAAATTTAAAATATATAAATTAAAAAATAAATTGAAAAATTAAAAAAAAAATTAATTAAAAGATATGTAAACAGAAAGAATTCATCAAAAAAAAAAAACAAACAAAAATCCAAAAACTGAAACTGATGGAAAAGACAAATCTTACTACAAAAACGGACTCGAAAAGATGGAGGGTCGCTAAACAAAAACAAACAAAAGTAATAAATGAATTTCTAATAATAATATAAAAATAAATCAAGAAGTAAAAATAAATCCTGAACAATAAAAATAAACTTAAACAAAATGAAATGAAGAAAAAAATTGAAAAGTTAAATAAATAAATAAATCACAAAAATTCAATACAATTAAAAAAAAAACATAAAAAAAATTAAATGAAAGATAACTAAATAAATCTAAGAAAAATACAATCAAACAAGTAAGGAAGGGCTAAGTTCCGGTGTCACCGAACATTTTATACTCTCGCATGATAAAGTGATAGTCGAGATTTCATTATACGTCATTTACATATTTTTCAAATACCGTATTTTTGTAAAGTTTTATTCCGCTATCATCATTGGTTCCTAATGTACTATATATTATACAGAGAAGGCATCAGATGGAATTCAAAATAGCGTTATATTGGAAGAAGGCGTGGTTGAGAACCGATTTCACCCATATTTTGTACATGTCATCAGGGTGTTAAGAAAATATTATATACCGAATTTCATTGAAATCGGTATAGTAGTTCCTGAGATATGGTTTTTGATCCATAAGTGGGCGAGGCCACGCCCATTTTCAATTTTTAAAAAAACCTGGGTGCAGCTTCCTTCTGCAATTTCTTCCGTAAAATTTAGTGTTTCTGACGTTTTTTGTTAGTCCGTTAACGCACTTTTAGTGATTTTCAACATAACCTTTGTATGGGAGGTGGGCGTGGTTATTATCCGATTTCTTCCATTTTTGAACTGTATATGGAAATGCCTGAAGAAAACGACTCTGTAGACTTTGGTTGACATAGCTATAGTAGTTTCCGAGATATGTATAAAAAACTTAGTAGGGGGCGGGGCCACGCCCACTTTTCCAAAAAAATTGCGTCCAAATATGCCCCTCCCTAATGCGATCCTTTGTGCCAAATTTCACTTTATTATCTTTATTTATGGCTTAGTTAAGACACTTTATAGGTTTTCGGTTTCCGCCATTTTGTGGGCGTGGCAGTGGGCCGATTTTGCCCATCTTCGAACTTAACCTTCTTATGGAGCCAAGGAATACGTGTACCAAGTTTCATCAATTCTCATATCTCAATTTTTACTCAAGTTACAGCTTGCACGGACGGACGGACAGACGGACGGACGGACAGATAGACATCCGGATTTCAACTCTACTCATCACCCTGATCACTTTGGTATATATAACCCTATATCTGACTCTTTTAGTTTTAGGACTTACAAACAACCGTTATGTGAACAAAACTATTATACTCTCCTTAGCAACATTGTTGCGAGAGTATAAAAATATTTTATAAATATTTAATAAAATACTAAAAAAATAAAAGAAATATTACAATAATAATAAAAAATGTATGGTAGAGAACTAAAAAATAAAATAAATTTTTGTCCGTTATTTTTTTATTATTTTGTTTTTATATTTTTTTGTTGTATTTTTCTTCATTATTTTAATTTTTTTTGTTGTGTAAAAGAAAGCATATTTTTAATGAAATAAAAAAAAAACGAATTACATAAAGTATTAAAAAGAACGATAAAATAAATAAAATTATAAATTAAAAATATTTGTAAATTAAAGATATTTTTCATATATGTATGTATATAAAAAAAATCCAATTGAAATATAATATACATAGCTTATTTTATTATAAATACGAAAAATAATTTAAATTAAATAAAATATCAATATTTTAACCAAAAGAGCTAGCGCAAATTGTAAAAAATTAATGAAAAAATATGAAAAAATAAAAAAAAAAAATTAACAAAAAAAATTACAAAATATTTAAAACAATTTCAAATAAAAACAAATAATAATTAAATTCAAAAGTATTAAATAAAAATAAATAAATCTACTAAAAAAAAAAAACCTTATTTTTGGTAATATCGAAACTAGAATACCATTCACAGGCACCTCTTAGAGCATAAAAGAGTTAAAACAAGATCTTTATTTCGATTTTAACCGATCAGTTTGAGCGCCAGATATATGCTATAGTAGTCCGATCAGAACAATATAATAATATAATAGAATTGTAGCATTGGCTTTGATAATAATACGTTCCATATTTCGTGAAGATATCTGGTCAAATAAAAAAGATTTTCATATAAGGACTTCATTTATGTACATTCAAAAAAAAAAATAAATTAATTAAAATTGAACTGGTCCGCTTTGTTTACAAAAACGTAATTTTCAACACCTTTTATTTTTTTTTTATAAATTTTTGGTAGTGCGACCGGGTTAATTTTTCATGGCAACCATGGTAAAGAAACATTCACCAAAACATTCACAAAAATCATAATAAATAAGTTAACTAAATTAAATTTACCAAAAACTGAAAATACCATTACGCACAAAAAAAAACACAAAAACAAAGATAAATGCCGCTACTCATTGCTGAAAACAGTTAAAAGCATTTGTTCAATACATTTTGCCCAACACCAGACTATTTGGCTCTAAACAGTGCGCTGCAGAGTCAACACAGTTGGAGGCAAATAAAAGCTTTGTTTAATGGGCATTTCAGCGCTGTGTGTCCCTGCTGTTATTGTTGTTGTCTTTGAAGAAACTGTTGCCATTTAATACCTTTAATTGTTGGCAAATAAACAGAAGTGAAAATAAAAACAAAGCTATGAAGTGCCGGCACAAAGTAACCATCAAGATGTAATGAGTGACTGGAAAAAACGACAAAGCGGAGAAGGTCAAGAGCCGCAGAATGCTGTGAGTGTTTATATGTTTGCGCTAATGATGATGCAGTTGATTTAAGCAAAATATTTGTATTCTTTCGGTCGAAATCGCTTATCAGAAACATTAAAGCGCACTTAATTTTGAATTTCGGCTATTAGTTGCTTGGAGGAGCTTCCATTTAAGTTGGTTGGTCGAGAGTTACATTGAGGCAAATTTAAATGGAGAATAAGGCTCGTGAACGATTAGAGCATTAGGACTAAGATATTTCTTGATCTGATCTAGTTAGAAAATTTAAGAATTTTTTCATAAAAGTATAATATACATATGTAAACGTTTGCTAAAAAATTAAAAAATTAGTTATTTTGCCATAACTTCGTAAATAATTTATCTAATGACATCAAACTTTGTGAAATATTTTCTTTATATAAGTGAAAAATTGGTAGCGAAAATCATCAAAATTGGACAAGTATGTCATACACCTCCCATACAAGCGTTCGTTCAAAAATGAGATTTTTTGTTATAATTTGGTTAATGAAGTAACTAGTGACATGCAATTTTGTGAAATATTTTCTTTATATAAGTGAAAAATGGGTGGTGAAAATCATCAAGATTAGACAACTATAGCACATAGTTTCTATACAACCGATTGTTCAAAAATTAGATATTTCATCATAGCTTTCTCAGTGAAGTAGCTAAGTTCACCAAATTTTGTGAGATTCTTTAATTATGCAAATAAAAAGCACATAGGAAATATCAACAAAATCGGATCACTATTACATATAGCTACCATACAACCCAAGTTCAAAAATGAAATATTTGTGCTCTAGCTTTCTCAATAAAGTAGCTAAGATCACCAAATTTTGTGAAATTCTTTATTTATGCAAATAAAAAGCGCACAGCGCAAATCAGCAAAATCGGAGCACTAAACTTATAGTTACCATACAACCGATTTTTCGAAAATGATATTTTTTGATATAACTTCTGAAATAAAGCAGCTAATAGGCCAAAATTTTGTGAAAGAATATCTCAGTATGCATAAAATTGCGACAGTAAAAATCATGTAGTTTGCACAACCATAGCATATACTTCTCATACAATCGACTGTTCGAAAATGAGATTTTTTGCTTTAACTTCGTAAATAAAGCAGCTAACGGCACGAAATTTTGTGTAAAATTTTCTTTACAGTAGCAAAGAGTAAGCACTGAAAATTATCGAAATCGGTCAACTATAACATATAGCTGCCATATAAACGATTTTTAAGATAGCACGGTTTTTATGTAATAACTGCTTTGAAAATGTTGTCTACTATAAAAATTGTTGTTTTTGTAAAATTACGTTGTTAGTTTATTGCTATGACTAAGCTATCGCATGTTTCCCACAAGCCCTTAGACATATTTTAGCGCAAAAAATTTTCGCATAAAAAAGATTGTAAAAAAAACGTTACACAACACTCGCCTAACGCGTCGATAAATCTATTAGAATAATTTGTCATTTCACACGTCAACTTTGAGTACAGATTCCCAAGCCAGAGCTAGCCAGCTTGCAGTAGATGAGAAGAAATAATGCGATTCTCACACTTACCAATACAAAAACAGGCGATAAAACACTTTTTAGCGCTACAGCTGAGCGGCTACATGCGGCTATACGCGGATGTGTGTGTGTGTTTGGCTGATGAATTGCAGTTAGCGGCAACTGCAACAACAATATAGCATATAATTTTTACACTTTTCTTTGTTTAATACTTCGTTTCGCTTTCGTGTGTGCGCCCAGACAATGCTGGAGTACAAAAGTATGGGTTTTTACAACGTTTGTTGTTGTTGTTTAACACTATAATATTGCTAAGTAAAAATGCAAATCGAAGCCGCAATTAAAACGTCAACTAATGACAGTTGAGGTTGCGCTGCTGGCGGCGTCGGCGCATTTGTTGTTGCACTGAGCAGCTACTTGTTGTTGTTGTTGTTATTGTGGTAGTGTTGCGATCACTAGCGGGATTACAGTATAGTTATACATACTTATATGCACTTTGGTTTGCTGTGCTAGCAAAAAACTAATTATTGTTGTTGCTTTTGTTGTTGTAAGCACTAATAAACCGCTAGGCTCGCATTAAGTTGCAGGCGTTGCAGCTGCGCGGCCGCTATTTGACGCTCAACGCTTCTGTAAACGGTTAGTTTGGGCGTGTCAACACACCTTTGTGAAAAGTTGCACAACAACAACAATATATGTGAATTATAATGTTGTTGTTGTTGTTGTTGTTGCGGCTGCTGCTGCAACTTCTTTGCGACACAGCGCGAAATTAACTGTCAAAGCGGCGCAGCGCAGTTGACATGCAAATGCAACATTTATGATTGCTGCTGTTGTTGTTGTTGTTGGTTGCTTATAATGACGCTTGCCACAACACAACACAACCAACTGTCTGTTTTTTGTTTTTGCACAAACACTTTTTTGCCACTTTTGCTGCTTTTCCGTTTAACACTTTTTCACACTTTTTTCGTAGTTGCCACTGATTTTTATTTTATTTTATTTTTAATTTTTTTTTTGCTTACTTCACTTCAGCTCACTTCTTGCGCGCTGTTTTCGTCATTTACTGCTGTTGTTGTTGAAGGAAAAAAAAAACGTTTAAATTGTAACTTAAAAAAATACAAAAACAAAAACAACAAAAATGCAGTTAAATGCTTTGCATTGTTTTGCTTAAGAATTTCTGCTTCATTTTGTTGCTTTATTTTTCGTAATTTTCGCTCTGCGTGCTGGCGTTCGCATTAGCTGTGTGTGTCATTGTTGTTGTTTTGGTTACGGCTGTGCTCATTAATATTTCCTCTGGTGTGCTTTCATTATTGTTGCCGTTTTTTGTTGTTGTTTTTTTTTGTTTTAAATTCTCGATTTCCGCTTACATTAGCGCACATACACACTTACATGCATACATATATACTTATATGTGCATACATATGTATATTTGTGTACAAAGCCACGCACATACGCTGCGCGACAAAAAGCGCAACGACCACAGCAAATTAGCCACTGGCCGTTGTAATGTGCTTTTCGTTTTATTTTTTGCATTTTAATTTTTTTTAGTTTTTTTTTACATTTTGTGAAACATTTTAAATTTATTTTTTTGTTTTTTTTTTATTTTTTTTTTTTTTGATTTTTTTGCAATTTTTATGTGCTTTTAGGCAGTTGATTTCCGCTCATTATGCGTCACATTCACTTTGCTTACTACACGCATACACATATAAACCCAAACACATGTGCACACACTCACACAAACATACACATATACATACATATGTATATGTACATATAGCCAACACACATATAAGGGCTTGAAAGCAAGCATGTTGAAGGCGACACCTTAAACGACACACCGTTGGTGGCACAAATATTTCCGTGGTCGCTCAAAAGAATTCTACTATTTCCATAAATTTTAATATTTAAATAAAGCATATAAAACGCATAAATGCAGATTTTTGTAAAACAACTATTTTGACTTAAGCCGTTTTTCGCTTCAAGAAATTTAATTTATACCTTTATAGTATTTTAAATAATCGAAAAAAAACTTTTATGATGATAGGTCTCTAGATGGCATATTTGCATAGTTAAATGCTAGAAAATTGAGTAACGGTAATTCAATATACAGTTTGAGAGTATAAAAATATTAACTTTGATTATGTTGTTTGGTTAAGTGTTCATAAACATTTTAGTAATTTGCGAAAAACAATATTTTTATACATTTTTTAATAAAAAAATAATTTTTTTTTTTGAAATTAATTTAGTTAAAAAAAATTATAAAAAAATTTTATAAAATTTTATAATTAAAAAAATGAAATAAAAAATAGTTTCATAAATTTTTTAATAAAAAAAATTATCAAACAAATTTTTTTTTAAATTAATTTAGTTAAAAAAAATCATAAAAAAAATTTTATAATTTTTATAATAAAAAAAAATGAAATAAAAAATAGTTTCATCAATTTTTAATAAAAAAAAATTATCAAACAAATTTTTTTTTTTGAAATTAATTTAGTTAAAAAAAAACATAAAAAAAATTTTATAATTTTTATAATTAAAAAAAAAATGAAATAAAAAATAGTTTCATAAATTTTTTAATAAAAAAAAATTATCAAAAATTTTTTTTTTTAAATTAATTTAGTTAAAAAAAAATCATAAAAAAAATTTATAATTTTTATAATTAAAAAAAATTAAATAAAAAATAGTTTCATAAATTTTTTAATAAAAATAAACTAGCAAATAACGCCGTAATACCCTTCACATGTGTATTATATGTATATAACATAAAGGCTATAAAATAATCTTAATCTTGCTTTTGATCGTTCCATTTCTTCGGAAATTGCATTATTGCCTAGACATGTAAAATTTCTCTCTCTCTCTTTAAATAAAAAAGTTTTCCTTACAAAGCTTTAACTTGATAGGACAGTTTGTATGGTAGCCATATGAAGTAATGGTTAGCTCTGGAAATTTTTTTCGTATATTATAGGGTTGCTTTGGACATTAACCTGTACCGAATTTCGTGAAGATACTTCGTCAGACGAAAGTTTACTAGTGTTCTATGCTTGTATGAAAACTATATGCATAGTGTCTAATAGTCCCCTTCGCACAACAACAGGTAGAAGAAACGCATACTGTACCGCGAAAAGGGTCAATATGATAGAAATCCGATTCAAACTTCTCCTCTAATTGATGAAAATGATACGAAGCTGTTTTAAAGACAGTTAACAACGAACTATAGGGTACAAGTGCGAACATAGTCAGATGTTTACTAACACAAGTCTTGCTGCAAACACAGACATGATTGGACGCACACGGCCTTAGCCTAGCCGTGGGAAAACCGAGCTGATACTGGCAACTAGGAGGAGATGAATATTAAGTTCACTTAGAAACTATGCAAAAACGAAATCCGTGAATACCTACATAGGTATAAGTATGACGAACTGACATACTGCGCTCAAATTCAGCATGATGCTAAAAGATAAGCCAATATAACCATGACCCTTTCAAGACTTATGGCACATACTGGAGGTTCGCTTGCAAATAGAAGGAAACTGCCCATGAAGACAATACAGTCTGCATATATGTATGTACTATATAATAGGTAAGGCAAAACCTTAGGAATAAGGAAGGAAATTAAACATGAAACATAGACGGAAAGTGCTTGCTAAGGTGTAGAGGATGGCAGCTCGGAGCATCGCCTTGATACCGTATATCAATCCGCAATGAAATTGATACACGTCATCCCAACAGATCTAACCTATAAGGAGAGTAGAAAGACGGAATAAACATAGACATGCCCACAAGACAACAGACGAGATAGCAAACACTTGAGCTCTGGCAAGAGAGCCCAAAAAAAGATGGGCTGGCAAACTAATCAAAGATATAGAGACGGGGCACAGTAGAAAACACGACGAGATGAATTACTACTTAACACAGATATTCTCCGGTAACGGATATTTCGGAAAATACTCTACAACACAGGAAAATAGAAAGTCCGTCATATATTTACGGAGACAAAACATTTGACGATGCAAACCATACTTTTTTAAGTAACATCGATGGAAAGAAGTACGGAGATCACTAGAAAACAAATTTGGTTTATTAAATATGGAAAACCGAGTGGAAAAAATTATAGCTAGCGGTGAAAACTAACAGCAAATTGCCTCGTACGTGGAATATGTACAACACACTAAAAACAGAGACGTGAACGCGGATGCTTTGCCACCGCTAAAAATCGTAAGAATCCATAGATGCAGGGAGAGTAGAAACTGATCTGCAATGGGTTCATCTTGGAAAACAGTCCTGGGACAAGGGAAAAGTCCGCGATAGAAACACGAGTGCGCTCTTTACGGTCTATAAAAAAGATGTGCTATTGTAACCCAATATCGGCGGATCCGACAAATGAACAGCTTCTTGGAGAAAAAATCACGTAAACAAAGTTTCAGATCGATATCTCAAAAGTTGACTAGTTCAGTTGGCTTGGTAGAGCCAAGATATCACCTTTGGTGAGAGGTCTGACCTCTTCACATATGTGCTATTGTAACCCAATATCGGCGGATCCGACAAATGAACAACTTCTTGGAGAGAAAATCACGTAAACAAAGTTTCAGATCGATAACTCAAAACACGACGAGATGATCTACTACTTGACATAGATATTTCGGAAAATCCTCTAGTTCAGAGGTCCGACCTCTTCACATCAGCTCCTGTACAATAATAAAAGACAACGGATGCTTCACTTACTGTTTACTAAATGTTTGACCTCCATGAAAGCTTTCTATCGAGTATAAACCCCTGGCACGTCACCTTGTCAAGCTACGGATCTGAGGCCCAAATCACTTAACACTGCATTTAGCACTTAAGACAGTCAGTTAAAAACGAACTAGGGAGCAAAATACATTACTGCAAGTCATCACTTATAACTACCGGAACGACTAGCGTATTAGCGCTCTCGAAACTGCTTAGAATTAAATAGAGCTCTTTGTGATCACCACACTATAGCGTTCTTTATAAAAAAAAAATCATAAATTTGAGGTTCGGGATCTTTGGTCTCAAGATCTAAAGAATAATTATATATTACGTTTTCATCAATTTGTGTTCCTGTTAGCTCATAAAACTTAAGAAAGACAGCTAGCATTAATGATAGATAGTGGATTACGAGGACATTTTGAAGTCTAAATTACTTAACGTACTTGGCTGCAGAGCTTCTAGCTTGAATAAATGGCTCGTTATGGAAATATTGTGATCCTGCGAAGCTATAGTTTTGGCTGTTTTTGAATTTTGAACGTTACCTGCAGCGCTAAGGAGAGTTTTCTCTAATATAGAGACTACGTATGTAGGGTATTGAAGCTGTTGGGAGCAGAGGCAACGAGTTAAGCTGTTTTGTAAAGGAAAGGTCGGTGTACACTGACTGCTTTTTAGAGAGTTGGGGCGTCTGCTTTTGAAGTGCAGAGAGTTTCAAAAGAATTTTTTGTTGTTACCTTTTAAAAGTATAAAATATTTTAGTTATTGAAAATGCGTTTTTTAGGTTGATATTAAGCCAGTTCATTGGATTTTTTTAGAGCTGACTTTCTTCGGAAGACCTACAAGTTTCTAGACACATATTTTTATACCCTGAACATGGTATATTAAGTTTGCTTAGTGATCGACAAGATGAGCTAAGTCGATTTAGCCATGTCCATCGGTCTATACATAAGCGAACTAGCACCGGTTTTTGAGATATCGAGCTGAATTTTTGCGCACATTTTTTTCTCTTTAAAAAGCTGTTTATTTGTTGAAACTGCCGATAGCGGACCACTATAGCATACAGCTACCATACAAACCGAGCGATCAAAGCCATTTTCTTGTATGAAAAACTTTTTTATTTGACAAGGTATCATCACGAAAGTCGGCATGAATTATTTTTCGGCTCAACGCTGTAATATTCGAACCATATTGTGCAGATCGGATCACTATAGCATATAGCTGTCATACAAACCGACCGATCAAAACTATTTTCTGTATGAAAAACTTTTTTATTTGACAAACTGATCAAACCAAGCGAAGATATTTGTACACGCTTTTCGATGAGAAATTGAACTGTGAGGGGTATTAAAGCTTTTGTTTTTGCTATTTTTATTTCATTCTCTTTTTCTATAAATTTAATATCAACACACGATCAGTCAACCAGTTCTTAGCTCAGAAAACGTATTTTCATTGGATTTATTTTATTATATTTGTAAATGTTTTGTTGTTTTTGTTATACTTATGCTCACAAGCGCTAATGAAAATTTGAGCGCCCATAAAACCGCTTAACACCGCCCATTGTCGCATTGTTCGCCACTTTCGCGCTTTCACACAGCTGTATATACCTGCTTTTATTTATTTATTTTTGTTTTTGCTGTTTTTTATTCACTTTTATTTTGTTCACAAACAATTTCGTTCATTCTGCAGACAATTTGCGCTCATAAAAATTTAAATTTCTGCACAAAAGGCACAACTGTTTCGGTTCACACGCAGCGCGCGTATGCGGTCATTCGCTTTTCGCTGAGAAATACACACACACACTCAAACAAAAAAATATATAAAGCGGATTTTTGAAATTTCAAAAATTCAAAATTTCAAAATTTGTTTCAACGAACACCAGCACGCACAAATAAAGCAAAAGTCATAAAATTTTCTCTTTGCTAAACACAAATTTGCCAACGTACGCGCTGCTCATCCGTCTAACTGTCAGTCATGTACGCAGGTTGACTGCTTGTAAGGGACGCGCACTTTGCCTGCCGCGTTCGCCTACTGCTATTTGTTTATTTGACTTCACTCGCATGCGCATTCGCCCGTGTCCGCATTACAACAAACACATTACAACGCACAGAAAACAACAAAGAGAAACGCGTAAGTCAAAACAATAAGACACCGCTAGGAGACGCGTAGCTTTGTCAGTGAAAATTACAACGAAATTTGTTCCGTCATATCGGCCAGCACCGCCGGAAACTCAATCTGAACTGCTTGGGCTCCGTTGCACGCAGCGGCTCCCCGACAAGTGTTCTCAGCGCCCAATTGGCCGAACTGTTCTCTGTAAGCTGTGTGTGGCCAATGTGTGTGTTCGTGTGAAAGTGTTGCCGTTTCATATTTTCCAAAGCGTTCGTATGCTGTGTGTTTGTATGCGTGCGTTATGGCCGCAACGCAGCGGCAATGAAATTCATTCAAAACAGAGAGTTCGAAAATAGCTGCGCTCATTTGGCCGATTATTTCATCAAGTGTTTTGTGCTTTTTGTGCATATATACATACATACAAACATGTATATATTTTTTGTTTGTTTGTATGTACGTATATATGTATTTATGTATGCATGTATGTACATATGTATAAAGCTGTTTGCGATTATCACCTGAATTCAGTGCATGTTGTTGCTGCTGTGCATTGCGATGCAACATTTCGTTTCCATAACTTTTGTATGACATACATACATACTTTGCAACAAAATTGTTTAAAATATTAATTTTTTATTAGATTTTATTTAAATTTGTTTGTTTTGAAATTTTTGGGCCTTTAATTAAAAAATCTGTAAATTTAAATTTTTTTTGTTAATTTTCTTTTTAATTTATTAGAATTTTGTGAACGTTTTGGTTTTAATTTCGAAAATTTTCAGCATATTTTTAATTATAATTTTTTAAATTAATTTTTCTTTTTAATTTATTAGAATTTTGTGTACGTTTTGGTTTTAATTTCGAAAATTTTCAGCATATTTTTAGTTATAATTTTTTAAATTAATTTTTCTTTAATTATTTTATTTTTTTTTCAAGTTTCAAATTAAAAAATTAATTTATAAAATTTTAATTTTTTTATTATTTTTTTTATTATTATTTTTTATAAAAAATTAATTTATTAAATTTTAATTTTTTTTCTTTATTTTGAAACTTTTTATTTTTTTATTAAAAAATTTGTAAGATTAAAAATTTTTGTCATTTTGAATTGAATTTATTCAAATTTTTTGTTTTTAATTTTAAAATTTTTAATCATTTTTTCATTATAATAAATTAAATTTACTTTTCATTAATGATTTTATTTTTATTTTTTATGTTGTGCTAATTTTTTATGTAAATTTAAACAAATTTGTTAATTTAATTTGTTTTTTGTAATTTTTTTAATTATTGTTTTTAAAATTGAAAATAAAAAAATTATTAGAACTAATTTTTCTTTTATTTCCTTATTTTGAAACTTTTTGTATTCTTTTTTTTATTAAAAAATCTGTCAAATTTAAATTTTTTGTTAATATTATTTTTTCGATGTTTTTATACTTTTTGTTTTTAACTTTAAAATTTTGTAGCATTAATTTTAATTCTAATTTTTTAACTTAATTTTTCATTAATTATTTTATTTATATTTTTTATATTGTAGTTATATTCTTTAAAAATTTTAACAAATTCCTTAATTTTAGTATTTGTATTTTTTTTAATTTTTGTTTTTAATTTAGAAAAGAAAATTTATTCGATCTAATTTTATTGTTTTTCAATTTTAAACTTTTGTATTTTTTGTTTATTAAAAATCTGTAAAATTTAAATTTTTTGTTAATTTTATTTTTAATTTTTTCATTTTTTTTGACTGAATTTTTTAAATTTTTTTTAATTATAATTTTTTAAATTAATTTTTCATTAATTATTTAATTTATATTTTTTATATTGTACCTACTAATATTCTGCATATTTTTTAATTTTTTTGTAACTTTTTTTAATTATTGTTATTAATTAAAAAATCTATAAAATTTAATTTTTATTTTAATTATATAAAATTTTTTTTTAATTTTATTTTTAATTTTTAAAATTTTTTTAACTGAAATTTTAAAATTTTTTTTAATTATAATTTTTTTAATTAATTTTTCATTAATTATTTAATTTATATTTTTTATAGTTTACTAACATTCTTCATATTTTTTAATTTTTTTGTAACTTTTTTTAATTATTGTTATTAATTAAAAAATCTATAAAATTTAATTTTTATTTTAATAATATATAAATTTTTTGTTAATTTTATTTTTAATTTTTTCAATTTTTTTTTAACTGAAATTTTTTTTAATTATAATTTTTTTAATTAATTTTTCATTAATTATTTAATTTATATTTTTTATAGTTTAATAACATATATTTGTTAATTTTTTTGTAACTTTTTTTTAATTATTGTTATTAATTAAAAAATCTATAAAATTTAATTTTTATTTTAATAATATTTAAATTTTTTGTTAATTTTATTTTTTTTAATTATAATTTTTTAATTAAGTTTTCATTAATTATTTAATTTATATTTTTTATATTGTACTAATATTCTGCATATTTTTTAATTTTTTTTTTACTTTT
Organism: Bactrocera neohumeralis; assembly: GCF_024586455.1. Taxonomy (NCBI): domain Eukaryota; kingdom Metazoa; phylum Arthropoda; class Insecta; order Diptera; family Tephritidae; genus Bactrocera; species Bactrocera neohumeralis. The sequence goes on from NC_065922.1 coordinate 69,131,464, forward strand.
TTTAATTATTGTTATTAATTAAAAAATCTGTAAAATTTAATTTTTATTTGAATATACAATATGAATTTTTTCCTTTTAGTAAAAAAAAATTAAATTCTTTTATTTGAAATTTTATTTTCTGTAGTGCCTCGCGTGCTTGTTGCTGCCAACGAGATCGCAGACGTGATTTTTTAATATTTACATACATACATATGTATTATATGTATGAGTATGTAGGTATGTAATTGAATATGTATGATATTGTATGCACTCCGTTGCGTATGAGTGATCATCGCCATTCTATTTATTTATTCATGAATATACATACATACATATGTGTGTACATACGTATGTATGTAATTCGTTTTTAATTAGAACAGTGCAGCGAGCTTGTGTGATTTCCAGTTAAATTAAGCGGAAACAGCAACTAGTGAGACTTTCGAAAAGTTTGCATAGAAGTAAACACAAAAACTAGACAAAAAGAGAAAGATAAGCTGCATTTTTAATATTTGTAAAATTTATATAATAAATATATTTTTTCATTGAGATTTTTTAATTTAATTTAAGTTCGTCGAAAAAAATGTAAAACACAAGAAAGGTATTTAATAAAATAAAAAAATATTAAAAATACTTATTATTAAAGCAGCTTTAAAATATAAGGAATTACAATTTTTTTTATTATTTTTTTATTTTTAAAAATTTTGGTAAACTGATCACATGGCATTTTAATGAGGATGAGCAATCCTTTGTTTTTTTTTAATTTTCATAACAAAGAAAATACTCAATATTTGCGCATTATCCGCTGCTGTAGAATAAAAATCAGTTACGAAAGCCGTTTTAGTACATCAAACAAAAGACAGCAACAATAAAACAATATAGACAACAATAGAAACCAGAAATGTTAATCAAACCGAACGCATACGTCAAAAAATGCAACACCTACAACAACTTTAAATGACAATCGAGACAGCTAATCGACGACTCGGCACAAAGGCAGTTGACTGCTTGCCGGCTGAGCGACTGCGCAGGCAAATCGCTGATTTTCAGAGGCGACATTGTGTGGGATTGAATCGGTCGGTGGGACCGTCGGTATTGCGGCGGCGATGGCGTAGTTATTGTGCTGAATGCGCGTGCATGCGTGACGGCAAAAGCAACAACAACAGCGGCAAACAATTGAGAAAATTGTAAATAAATAATATTGCGCATACAAAAATGCAGAAAGAGACAATGGAAGAGATGGCAAAAGCATAAAAAATAAAAAAAAAATAAAAATAATTAACAAAATAAAAAAAAATAAAAAAATAAAAAAAAAAAAAAATTAACAAAATAAAAAAAAAATAACAAAAAAAAAAAAAAAAAAAATTAGAAAAGAAAAATAATGAAATAATAAAAATTTGAAAAAAAACATAAAATTGAGGAATTAAAAATTCAACACCAAACAAAAATAAGAAAATCTAAAATAAATGTCAGATTTGTAATAATTAAAAAATAATTTATATTTATATTTCGACGAAAGTTGTAACATTCTTAACAAAAAATTAAGTAAAATAATAAAAAATTGAAAAAATATTGAAAAAATTATAAATAACCCCCTACTATAAGCAAACAGAAATGCAAGCAACATTTTAATAACACACTTAATGCCAGCAACATGTTGCTGCAACATTACTAAACACCTTTAATGCATTTTATGCTGACTTCTGTATGCATGTGGGTGTAAAGTGAGAAGGGAATTACTTGGGAATGAAACACTCACTCGCTGGAGAATTCATGCTTTGTAACTTCTCTTCATTCGCTCTCCGAAACACGCTTATAAAACGCCAAATACACAGCTAATAATATGTGTGTTTGTGTGGGAGAAAGCGCCGGCTGTGTTTGTTGCTGCTTTTGCGTGAAGTTGTTGACATTGTCAACATTTTATTGACATTTCTGTTTTGATCGGGTGTTTTTCAGACAACAGCTGAGCTGGCTGATATTGGGAGCGCAAGGTGTATATTAAAGCTTTTGAAATATCCATGATGTTTAAAAATAAATTTGAAATATCTATGAAAAAAAAAAAATTGAAATATATATGATGTTTAAAGAAAAAATTTAAAAATCAAACAAAACTTGTTTTAATAAAAATTTTTTTAAAATAAAATTTATAAAAAAGTACAAAATATAAATAATAAAATAAAATTTGGAAAAATTTTATTAAAATAAAAAATATTTTTAATTTTAAAAATATATTGATATTAAATCAATCGGAAACTTTTCCAAACAATTTTTTTTAAATATTTATGGTGGTTTAAAGAAAAAGTTTGAAAACCAAAATCGTTATTTAATTCTCTTGCAAATTATTTTATATATATAAGCATTTATAATTTATGGATGAAAAAATTAAATTTTTTTACATTAAATTAGTTTTATTTTGTTCTATATATTTTATGGACTTTGTTATTATTTTTTATTACAAAATTAATTAAAATTTTATATTATTATTTATATATGCATTTATTTTTATTTACTTTCTATTTATTTAATTTTTTAGATAATTATCCTTTGTTTATTTATTACTATATTTTTTCCTATTAAAATTTTAATTTATTTTTTAACTTAATTTTGTTAATTTTCAACACATTTTTAATATATTTTTAAAGATAAGCCTAATGTAGGCAATAGCCGGGTTTTGTTATTGCATTTATAAGAAGTCTACATTTAGGCTGATTTTCAACAAACAATTACGAAATTAAGAAAGCCAACAAGTAAAGTTTAAAGTTAAAACTATAAAAGTCGGCACCACATTAAGTTAAGAAGCTGAATCCTATGTATAAAGAGAGCTTGTAGACATCTTATTCAAGTGGTACAAACTTTTCCTTTTCCCCCACTATTGATTTTTATCAAGCTACTCGAGTTATGCTAATTATTTGTTCGCTTCACAACAATTTGACGGAGCCTAGTATGACCTCTACTAATTAAGCAAGTAAAGCGAATAATGAACTTTTGAATACATTGTCCCCGAAGATTGAATTTAGACCAAATCTTTAGACTAAGATTTCGTTTTATAACCTTAAATATCTAGTTTTTTTTTTGAGTAATTTTCATTAAAATATTAAAAATTTTCTTCACTTACCTAATTCACTGTAGAGCGTCGTATTTAGCGCTATGTCCATAGGACATGTGTCGGAATCTTCCGGTTCCTCAGGTAACGTTGGCGGACCGTCCCACAAAGATTTTGCGGGCCGCCGCACACGATCTAACCGAACGCGTGGATATTCATTGAAGAGCACGTCCGTTAGCTGCATTTTTGGAAAGAGAAAGGCGTTAATATTAAAAGTCATGATGGCAAGAGACTCTCACAAAGTAAAATACCAAAACAAGACATTTAACAAATATTTAGAATAAATAATAATCAACAAATTTTGTTCAGCGATGAAGCCCATTTCTGGCTCATTGGACTCAACGAATGGATCATCTCAGATGTGGGTGTAAAGAGATAATCTTCAAAAACTAAATGCCAAAGAGTGCTCTTTCGAATGATAATAAACATTTCCCATTAAATTTGAAGTTTCTGTATTTTTTCTTCAAAAAAGTAGGGAGCCTCGAAATGGCTCACCCTTTACATTGAAGCCAAACTATTTCATATGACTGAGCTTTTTAGAGTACGAAAAGGTGAAAAGCTTGTAGATACTACAGCCAATGGCTGGCAAATTATGACAACATGCTTCCTCGCTATTCTATTTTTTCTGTTTTTTTTTTTTTGGCGAATAAAAGAAAAATTACAAAACAATAAATTAATTTTATTTATACAAAAATATAATATTTTTAGTTATGAAATTAATTACAAACAAAAAAAAAATAAAAGTCAATATTTCAAGGCATCGATTAACAGTAAATTCAGTAAATTACTACTCAACACATGTAAACGTTACCCACCTCCTTTTTAGGTGTAGCCGGGAAGATCTACGAGTTAGCATTATTTAGGCAGTTTTTAATTTTTTTTTGCAATTTTAGAGTTGGTTTTGTGTATTTTTAGTAAGTGTGTTTTTGTTTTTTGTTTACAGCAGTTAATGGTGAATTTTAAATGTAGTGCGTGGTGTGTTTTTTAGTAAGGTATTACAGATTTGTGTAGAAAGCGTACAATGAGAGCGCAGCAAAGGGAGAGAGTAAGAAAAATAGCGATATGTTAATATTAGTAATATGATAGTAATAAGCTTTTAATTAGTAGATTTCTTAAAAAGCGTAAATTTTCATTAAGAAATTTATAAAATCATTATTAATTTTTTTTTCTAATATACATACATATATGGAAGAAAAGTTTTACATACATTTTATATAATTATACAAGTATATATACATAAGTATATATTGCCAGGTTTGTTTTAAATATAAATTTTTTTTTATATTTACAAAATATATATGTATATATGTATATGAGTTATTTTCGTTAGTTTTAATATAATAATAATTATTATTTTTGTTTTTGTACTTACCGATATCTCCTCACTGCAGTAAGCTGTGAAGGATTGCTCGTCCTGTTGCAGTACGCAGTAGAGTGGGCTCCATGGCAGCGTTTTGTGTTTGCGTGTGAGTTCGCCCTCGGATTCTGAAAGAGAGAGAGAAAAGAGAATATATGGTATATGAGTGAAAATAATTACATTATTTAAAATGTTATATGATAGAAAAGCATTAAAATAATAAATTAAATTTAAAAAATTAATGTAAAATAAATTGAATTAATAATTAATTAAACAATTTTTTTTTATTTAAATTAAAAGCGATTTTTTTAAAAGCATTTTGCAATTTATATTTAAATTAAAATTGAGCTTCATTAAAAATAAAAAAAAATTAAGTATAATTTAATGAAAGTAAAACAAAAAAAAGTAATATAAATAAAATAACCTTAAATAAAGAAAATATAATAATAAATTTAAATTACATAAATTGTATTATAATAAAAAAATGTATTGAAATAAAATCAAATTAAATTAAAACAAAAAAATAAATTTTCAAATAAAAATCACTAAAATATATGAAAATGAGGTAAAATAAAAGTAAATTAAATCAGCTTAAATTAAAATATAACAAAATTAAGCTTAGTTTACTTAATTAAATTAATTTTATAATACATTAAAATAAAATAAAATCTTAAAATTTAAAATTTTTTTTAAATTAAAAAAGCTAATTAATTTTATAGATACATTAATTAAAATAAAATTTTAAATTAAAAATTTTTTTAAAAATTAATTCATTTTACAAATTAAAATTTTTTTATATTTAATTTAATTTTTCAGTAAATTAAAATTAATCGTAATTAAATTATATAGAGCAAAATAAAGTAATTTTTTATAAAAAAATAAAATAATTTATTATTAGAAAAATATATATGTACATATATTAATGTCATATGCAATCAAAAGGTAAATTAAATTAAAATCAATTAAATAGAGCAAAATAAAATATTTTTTTATAAAAAAAAAAATAAAATATATATTAATATCAAAAGTAAATTAAATTAAAATCAATTAAAAGAGAATAAAAAATAAATTAAATTTAACAGAAAAAAAGTAAAGTAAAATTTAAATAGAAAATTAATGCACAATAAATTAATCAGAGCAAACTAAAATGAATTCAAATGCAAAATAATTAATTAAATTAAGTGAATTATAATTAAATTAAATATATTTAGATGCAATTAAATTAAAGGAAAAACACATTTTGAGAGATAAACGAAAATAATTTAATTTTCTGTTAAAACCGCTGGCAACTCTATCCTACGCCATCTGGCGGTATGTTTTGCATACAAAAGGTTTGCATCATAGATAACTAAGCAAAGACACAAGCCACGAAGGCTGGCATAAAGTGGTATAAAATGAAAAGTGAAGGAGAAAGAAGCAAATAAACATATAAATATAAGTATGTATGTACATGCAATGGTAAAGTACAGAACAAAAAAAAAACTGCCATACATACATATGTATGTACATATGTACATATGTTTGTATGTAATTTAAAAAATATTTATACATTTAAATTTTTTTTAATAATAAAACAAAAAAATAATTTTGTTTGAAAATAAATTTTTGACGAAAAAAATTGTTAATAGAGTAGTAGTCCTTATAAAAATACTTTTTTTGTTTTAATACAGAAAATATTTTTTTAAATCATTATATTTTTTTAATATTTGAAATAATAAAATTCATGTATTTTTTAATCAAAAAAAATACCATACATGTCATTTTAAAAATATTTATAGATTTAAATTTTTTTAATAATAAACAAATACAAATAAATAAATGAGAAACAAAAATATAAAAAAAAAAATATTTCTAAAATGTTTTTTTTTAATAATTATTTAAATATTTGTTTAAAAATTATTTTAAAATATTTTTTTAATTATTTCATTTGGAAAGTAAGGTGAGTACCATTTTAAAATAACACATTTTCATCAAACAGGAAGAAATTAAATGAAAACCAGTTTCATCTCCAGATAATTAAAATGTTCAATTAAATGTTTTTATTATTTATGATAGTACATACATATGTATGTATATACATATATATGTATAAGCACATTATGGCGTTTACTTTATAGTTTTTTATAGTTATTAATATTTCCCGCGCTATACACAGCTTGACAGAAGACTGCCTACAAATGCCGGCGAAAAATATTTCCTGTTTACATTTGAAAGCCAAAAACAAAAATAGAACAACACCAACTCAATGCAACACTGGCAAAAAGAGATATAAAGGCAATCCGTCAGCGTGCTGGGCATTGCAGAGACGCGCTGCTGCAGCACCAGCTGTAGTCGCTCCAAATTGCAAACCAAAAAATATTAGAACCACAATCAAATCCATCAGTTGTGTAATTATTGACGTAAAATGTGTCTGTGCGCGCCGTTTTAAGCTTTTATGGCGCGAATTTAATTTCGGCATTTGGCCGAATTTGATTTATGCTGGAGGGAAATTAAATGTGGTGTTTACATTTTTTTTGTTTTTGGACTGGGGAAATTAAAATTTATATACAGCTATGTGTGCATATGCGTATTTTCATAAGTTTCGCTTGAGTTCACTAAACTTTATGCCTATTTGGCGTAATTAATGAAGCATAGTCCAAAATATTTATAACAAAAACACGCAAATATGTATATACATACATATACGGTATATGTATTAGGGTGGATAAAAAAAAATTTTTTTTTTTTGTTTGGTTCTCTGATAAATAGATTCCTAGGCACCTCTAAGAAAGCCTCTCCAAGCATGAGTTCTAAATTGTAACGGGAAGGTCCTCCTTCTTACAGTTTTCTATTTTTTCTTATTATCAGATAGAAAAATTTATATATCGCTTCCAACTACTTGAAAAAATATCCTGTTCCTTTGATTTTGTAGGAAATTCAATGCTCTACAAAAAAGTCTCTTACGATTTTTTCGTAAACCCAACCGTTTAAAAGATATTATCGGTTGAAGTTTGATTATTTTTGGGAAATTTCTTATTTCTTATGAATTTTGTAACTCAATGAAAAAAAATCATTATGAATGATGGACCTCATAAGTTTTTGGAGAGGGGTCTAGGAACCTATTTTTCAGAGTATCAAACGAAAAAAAAAAATTTTTTTTTGATCCACCCTAATATGTACATACATATACAAACTACTAAGTATAAGCAAAAAATAGTAAGACTTTTTTCATAATTTTAAAATTCTTAATTTATTCTTCAAAATCTAAGCCGTCCCCCTCAAAGCTAACCCCCTTGGCCTCAAGTAGTTTGCTGAGTAGCCAGAAGCTAAATCAGTCGAATACTGTGGTTGAGGCACGATATTGGTGGAATATTCTGCCAACAGCTCATGAAGCATCAATGCAGTATGCGACGATGCATTATCGTGGTGTAAAAACCAAGAGTTGTCGGCCCATAATTCCGGCCACTTTTTACGAATAGCTTCGCGCAAACGACGCATAACAAGCAAATAGTAGTCCTTATTGACAGTTTGGCCGCTCGGAAGGAGTTCGGAGCAATCTTGATTTTTGACCTAAGTACTTTGACTGCACAGATGTCACTGACAGTCATACCAGCCCAAAAGAAGCAAATGGATTTTCGCGTTAAATTTAAATTAAAAAAGTCTTACTATTTTTCGCCCGCAGTGGTATAAGCCAGCAAACTTTGAGACACTTTTGGTGGTTAAATGAACATTTGATTTTTGCTGGTTTCATGTTTTGCCTACTTTAATTTTTGATGAATTTGTTTCTTTATATTTAAATATTTTTTTTTAAATTAATTTTTTAGATGTTTTAATTAATTTACAAGATTTTTTTCTATTATTTAATTTTTTTCTTTTTGTGTTAAATTAAATTTTTTTACTATTTTTTTATATTTCATTTTTTTTATAATTATTTCATAATTTTTTTTTTATATTTTATTTTTCTATATTTTTTTTATATTTTTTTTTATTTTTTTTTTATTTATTTTTTTTTTAATTCATTTTTTTATTATGGTTTACACTTATTTTAGTAATTTAATTTTAATTAATAAAATTTATTTTTATTTAATTAAATATTTTAAATTTTTTATATTATATATATTTTTTCTTATTTGTTTGGCTTTAATTCTTTATTTCCTTAATTTTCTTTAGTTTTTCAATTTTTTTTTTAATTACGTGATCCTTGTAAGAAAACTTGAACTTGTGAAGCTTTAATAGCTTCCTTGCAGCCGAAGTTAACGTTTTTTCTTGTTCTTGTTTTGTTTGTATTTCTTTTTTAATTTTTGGCACTTAAGCCGTAATTAAACTTTTTTATTAATTTTTTATAAAAAAAAATTATTTATATATTAATATTGTTTAAAATTAATTTTTTTTTTATTAAATTCAAAATATTTTTTTTTTATCTTTTGGTACATATCTAATTTTTTTTAGCTTTATTTTTGTTGCGTTTTCTTCATTAATAATATTTTCTTTCAACTTATATTCTTTATAATATCTGAAAATGTATTGTAATTAGATCTTCGATATATTTTCGCTGATTTGCCAAATGTCGTTGGCCTCTTTTCGATTTTGCTGCAAACGCATTAATTGTTATTACTTTTTACAAGTTAATTTTGGTGCCAAAAATATTATTCGTCAACAAAAATTTCAATAGAGTTATTACATATGTACTATGTATGTATGTACATATGTTTTTTACTTTAAATTACTTTTTAAAACTTTTTGTGCTCAGCAGAAGTGAACAAATGTCATACAAAAATACAAGCGCACATACACACACACTTTATGAATACATTATTTAGACAAACAGTTACGTTGGTACGTGCCACAGTGACCACTGTGTGTAATGGGGTAACTAACAATAATTTGTCCATTTTTTATGGTCGAAAGCGGCAGTCGCGGCTAAGTTAACAGCTAAAACAAAAACAACAATGTTACCATACTTAAAGGTAACTTCATATTATACAAATATACATACATGTACGTATGTATGTACGAGTACATAAATGCGGACAGCAAGTAGCCAAGTTATGGATGAGTGTCCGCTAATTTTGTTTATTTTATATGTGGTATTTGTATGTGTGAATTTGTTTGCTTGCGGGTTTTTCTATGTAAAGCGAGTAGCAAGCAGAACTAATTTGTTTTAACCGCTGAGCAGCAAAATCTCTGCATAAAATCTTCTTTATAACTGCTTGGATGTTCAGATTTGTACAAATACTCATATGTGTGTATGTGTTTGGTATATGTGTGTTGTATATTACCGATATTTAATGAAAACTATTACGGCATACATACATATTTATATATACATACATACATACATACATTATGTATAACTAAATGTATAAAATGTGCTAAGAGGCAGCCAACTATACAGACTAGATCATGATCTAGCCCCAATCTTTATGTCAATCTCAATTTCATCACAATCACGATCCACATCCCAATCAAAATACAAATATCTATCTCCCGTTCAATCTCAAGATTAAAGTCAATACCTATCACAGTTTCTGTAATCTCAATCTGGCTTTTTCTCATACTCAAGCTTAATCTCATACTCAATCTCTATCTGTATCCATATTTCTATCTCTATCTGTATCTCTATCTCTAATTCTATCTCCAACTCTATCTCAATCTCAACCTAAATCTTAATCTCAATGTCAATATCAATCTAAATCACAATCTCTATCCTTATTCCAAACTCGATCCCAATGCCAATTTCTATCTCTCTATTTTTATCACAATACAAATATCTATCTCACGCTCTAAATCTCCAATCTGGCTCTATCTCACACTCAATCTTAATCTAAATATAAATCTCTATCTAAATCTGAAGCTCTACCTCATTGTCAGTCTCTACCTTTCTTTGTGAATCTCAATCACAAACTTAATATTAATTTCTATCTAAATGTCAATCTCATTCCCTATCCCAATTCCAAACTCATTCCCAATCTCTATTTCAAGCTAAAACCCAAACTCTCTATTCTTCTTCTCCTTATTTTTGTCAGTATTCCTTCCTTTATCTTCATCTTTATCTATATCCTCATCTTTGCTTTTACCTCTACCCACCTATTTAGACTTTTCTTTACCATTAATATTAACGGTGAACTATCGTCAGATTCCCTCAAGAAAAAACCGTGAAGTTAGTTAACTTCAAAAAATTAGACTTATTGGAATGAGGAGCTGTCAGCATCAGTGGGTTCTTTTTTAGCCCGTGTGTGAACGAAGAAACTCTCATTGATCTACCAACTCAGTGATAAGTGACGAGTATGAGAGCTTTACAGTTTTGTCAATCTGTCTTACATATGTATATCCCAAACGACATGGTTATGGTGGATTCTCAAGACTTTCTTCTGATCCATAAGGTCGGAGTTCATATGCATTTTTAACAGCATCCCCCTTTTTATGGCTTGTTTGCAAAATGACGAATTAGATCGTGAGAAGCTTCTTTACTTAAACTGCTTAAGGTCAAAGGTGCTTTCCTCAGTCCAGGAAATCCCTATTAGGCCGACAGCCTGGATCTTACAAGCTTGTTTAACAGAATTTTCACTTTATATCATTTGTTAACAGAATTTATAATAACTTTTAGGTTAAGAAAAGTTTTAAACAGTTATTACTATTTAACGCCGCCTAACTTTCTCAGGACTTTGCTCGAAAATTCAGTTGCCAATATAAAACCGGGGAATCGGAGCTCTCTTTCGCATATTCAGTGAAGTTCCCGATGTTCAATATCACCAACTAGTATCTAGAATGGCTGATCACTTTGCGAAAAGAGCTCTCAACTTCGATACATATTCTAAATTTGCCACTACCTGCTATCATGCAAAAACTTCCAGAATGGTTTCTAATCAGTTACTTATGTGTATTCGAACCCGGGAACGGTAGTCAATTACCGAACCGACTTTGTGATGGGCTTCTTGCCCAACTCTCTTTCTGACCATCTTTTATTGTCTTCACTTGTTTTGCTTTCTTTCGCTCTTACGTTTACAAAATTATGTACAGTAAAATGGCAATAACCGCGGTAATGGAAAGCAAGCCGACTGCGGCAAACCCACTTAGTTGCGGTCATTGGTTTGGTAAGTAATTTGTTGTTTGGAATTCTTATATTCTTTATATGTAAGTATGTAAGTATGTATGTATTTCTCGTCTTCATTCTTTTTTTACTTTCAACCTTCGTTATAGAAGATGATTTAATGCTTTATTTTCATATTTATTCATAGAAATTATGGAAACAAGGCGGAGGCCTACAACTCCAGCGCAAGCTTTACATGCTTTAGCATACATAAATATGTATTTACATATGTATGTATACATATTTTTATACTCTTGTATTTATATATTTATATAAGTATGTACATACATATATCATATGACTATAAACAGTTTTTATATAAAATGGGTGTGCACACATAAGTACATACTACTACATACTTACTTACATGCTATGTGTTCACCCTTACCTTTTATTGCCTCCTGTACATATTCAAATTCTTTCGATTAAACATACACACATACGTACGGATATTTTAAACGCTATGTCGAACAATAAAAACATGAAGAATATTGATATATTTCTCACTAAACTTAGATTTACTACTATGTATGTACATACATACATATGTAAGTACATACTTATGTATTTTTATATTTGCTGCTATCATAACGCGCAGTCGGGAATCTTCGAGTAAAAGCATATTTTTCACACGAGCATGCTGAGACATGTTTGCCAAACCAACACATTGTGCACTGCTCTGCTAAATTGCATTTGCACACTTTCACTTCAATTAATTAACACACACTTATCACTTGACATGCACAAATTCTAATAATCTTTAAATAATACTCAAAAAACTCCACTAAATAATTAATTTATTACTTTTTCACAAACTTTAATCGCGATCGCGTACCGACGTGCACTTAGCCACAAACGACTATTAAAGAGAATGTTAACGAACATGAATGAATTGTATTGACATTCGGTCATTCAGTTGCAGGCTCTCCTGCTTCGTGATGACGAGACAACAACTGCTTTGTTGTATGCGCCAATATGTAACATTCCTGCAGTGTTGTGCATGCTGTAACGAAATTACAGGATCACTCGTCGGATTTGCAGTAACATAAAACGAACAAATTACATTGCTTTGTTGTTTGTCCGGGATTATATGTAACTGGAATTGCTGTTTATTAACATTAATGCTAATAAGAAGTGAATGCTTTGTTTTTATACTCTTGGAATATGTTGCTACAGAGTACCATATAATAGCGTGTTTTTAACAACATTGCATTTTTGTGCTTAGAATGAATACACTCAATTGAAAACTCGCGCTAGACGTCATATAACTAACAAGCTATACATATGTACATACATTTAATACATACTTACATATGCATGTATGTATGTACCGACGAGCACTTTCCCACAAACTGATCTATACAAGTAGAAAGAGTATAAAATATTCGCTTGCACCCGAACTTGCCGCTTCCTTACTTGTTTATTTTTAACTTTTTATGGTGCAATTACATATCTATTTAATTGTATCTTAAGAGTTTATATTTTTTTGGCATTTCAGCATTTGTGGCTGTCAAAATACGATCAAATATCTAAAACATGTACTTATGTATGTATGTATGTATAACGGCTTTTAACCGGACGTTGCCTAATGTGCAAAGTCATGACGAGATCTAAATCAATAAAAAGTTTACAAAAGAATAAGAACAAGTTTAGCTCCCTCGCTTCATAAATATGGAATGGTTCCTCAGTCTTGTTTTTATATTGTTTAAATGTTTTATGTTTTGGTATTCATGAGGCTGACTCGATAAGTCGAACATAGTCTAAAAGTGGATTAGAAACATAACTTCGATCTTCTTAACGAAGGTTGAGGTATTGAGATATTGATCTGAGAATGCTGAGTAGGAAGAAGAACTTTCTTTATTGAAACTTTGGTTCCAGGCTGAGATCTTGCTTACCTTAGAGGAAGGAATCCCATACATAATTGAAGAGTATATTTCAGAAACATCTGTATTTTCAATACAGGATGTTTCGGTTAGGTTGGAAGATACTGAGATGTTATCTTAATAATCGCTGGTAAAAACACTGAAAAGCGGACCGATATCAAAACTACTTCTGCTATTGACCAATTTGTGGTCGAGCAACAGGGATCATTGACGAAATTGTTAGATCATGCTCATGTGTCCTCAAGCTTTGAACTCCTTCGAATAGGTCTTCAGCTTCTGGTCAATAACAAAATGAAGCTGCAATAAACTGTGACTGATTTCTGAGCCGTCAGTGTCATTGGTTACTAAATGTGAGCTTCCTGTTTAAGCGATCTTGAAGACCGAAAATGCAAAAGATCAACGTCTTCAAAGTAGCATCGAACTTTCCTCTTTTTCTTGTCAGTTGTAGAGTTAAAGTGACCGTAGCCGTGCTGGTGACCATTATTCAGTAGGTTATGTATGTATTCTATGCTCAGAAGAGGCCAAGGCTGAACTCTTAATAAAGATTTTTTGTAATGACTGCAGATCTTCGATCTTAAAAGTCTCTGAATTTTTTAGACATAGAAAGTTTTCTTATGAATTCTTTAACTATTCCAAATCGAGAAAAAGCTTCTGGAAACACTTAAAGCCTACACAGCCGAGGAAGTGTACGATTAATCGGTTACTAAAGTTCTAGTTTAAGAGTTTAAGTTTAAGAGTTTAAGACTCTAACGACCAGTTATGTGGAAGACAGTGATCACATAAAACTCTCCTCTGTTTCTTGTTCGCTAAGTTAAGGCGACCGAAGCTGAGTTCGTGATTATTATATGGTAGATCGTGTGTTCTATCCTCGGAAGTGACAAAATCTGACTTCTTCTGTAATCTCTAATTTTTTCTAACGTTTAAGAGTCTCGATGTTCACATCGCACTTTCCTCTGTTTCTTGCTCACTAAGTTAAGGCGACCGAAGCTGAGTTCGTGACTATTATTCGGTAGGTCATGTGTTCTATCCTCGGAAGTGACAAAATCTGAGCGCTGAAAGTTTATATCAAATCTTTGTGCATTTTTTTTTTGAAACAAGGAATATTCATAAAATTTACTTTAACTATTCGAAGTCGGGTAAGAGCTTCTGGAACTACTTATTTGATGCATAAAATGTAGGCGCTTTTCATAAAAGGCAGTACTAACTGAAACAAATATCTAACAAAGATGTAAGTATAAATTATTTGTGGACATAGAGATATAGAAAAAAGAAGAGAAGACTCTCAGACGCTTTGGCATAAACTGCTAAGGATTTATATCTGCTCCTTACCACCACAGCGCAGTCTGTGCAATAGAAAAACTCAGAATATAAAGGTATATGAGAAGATACTTTCATTCCAGCCAACTTTGCTTGTATTATTTGCAATAAATTTACAACAACAACATCAATAATAATTACAAAAATTATTTAGAGCTATTTCTACAATAAATATTGGCATTTTTCCAAACCGCGCGGCGCTGTAATAAGCGCGTCGGCTTCGCAACCACACTGCAACGCTGCAACCCACCAAACTGCAGTATAAATCTTTGTTTTGTATATATAGATATACTTAGTTATCTATATATGTACATATATGTTTATACCTTAATGAAATGCTAATCTACGTGTGATTTTCCTTCGCGCTCACAGCATAAATTGCAAGTGTTATGAAAAGCATATTTTCTAAATTACACATTGCAAATGCAAATTTATGCACTACAATGCCAACACACATTCATATGTAAATATGTTTGTGTTAAAACCAGCTGATTACGCAATTAAAAAAGGCACTTGCTTATAAAAATAAATATGTTATTACATTTTGATAGCGTTGCTTGTGTAAATTTCCACACATTTACTCACTTGGTGACGCGCGGAAGCTGTTGCCGCCGAGCCGAGACTTTGCGTCCGCCGTGGCTGCCGTTGCTTCACACGCATTGGACAATAGCAAATAAAAAACCGTTTGCCGTAAAAAAATTGCGCACGCATTTGAAACATCGCGCACATTTGCATTTGGTTTTAATCTGCACGCATTTTCCGCAAACACAGAGTTGCATTTCAACATTTTTTTTAATTTTTCGCATCGCTTTTAATAATTTATAAAGTTTACGCGAAGTTTGCGTGTGCAAAAATCATGTGCACTGAATTTTACAAGGCATTTTTAGTAGCCTACTTACTTTAAGTTATCGTCCTCCCCCCACAAATTGCACTTTGTGTCCACTGGACCACGAATTTTTCCCATACTGCAGTGCAATTGTATATTTTGCATTACTTTTATATGGTTATTATTAGTTTTATGTTTTGAAAATGATGCCAATAAAATTACATAATTATTTTATGATGAATGAACTACAGCAATTAGGGTTGCCAACTTACCAATAATTGCAGAATAAGTTATAACTTCAGTATATTTGGCTAGATCATAGGACTACTGCTGGTAACTCCTATTGTGGAAGTATGAGGATACCCACACCAACACCACCCTCAGCCAAGGTGTCGAGGTACCCGTGCCGAGGGCTGAATGGTCAGCGGGGGTTAATAAATAGCTGATCGCGAACGGTCGAGAGGTCGGAGGTATAAAAGCCTTCTCTTCGCATACCGGTGGCCAACCCTTTGCGGCTTACTCGTGGGACCAAAAATGAACGGAAACAATAACGCAACAACAACAACAACAACAAAGCAGAAAACAAAAAGAAGCGCAAGAAATCCCAGAATCAGCAGAGGAAAAGCCGGTACCAGAGCGCAGTTTTCATACTAGGGAAGATAGCCAAAGACCAGGCAGCCGGTACGCCAGTTGATGAGGCAGAAACAAAGCGCCTCAAATCAATAGTAGAGGAATATGAAAGCTACCTGAAAAGGAAGCCATCAGAACCTTTAGAAGAGAGCAAACAAGAGAGCACTTCACAAAAAAGGAATCGCTCTATCACAGAAATACCAGAAACTCTGCCCAAAAAAACCCAGCCGGAGTGAAGGTGAACACAGCAGCACAACAACGGCAAGGCATTTCTGCGTTGTAGCCAGGGATAGCCTGCAAGTGGCCATCATACATGGGAATTCCACCTCTCCGAGTACTATACAGGAAAGATGGGTGGAGATTTAGTTTTCTTGAGCATTCAATCTTAGTCTAACCAATTTCAAATGTAGTGACAAACTGTTCATCGGAATTTTGGAATACACATTCTATTTCGCACATTGGGAACCTCACTTCAGTTTATTAGCATTAATAGAACATTGTCTTCATGGTAAGTGATATTACTGGAAATTAGCGCAGAAAATGAAGAATATCTTTTCGTTTAGTGGTTTTTATTATGAAAAAATTGAATTTCTATCGATTTCTGTACGCCAGGTCAACATTTTTTCACAGAATGAATGTGAAGGTAGTCCGTCTACTGTTCTGGGCAATGTTGGAACTGTGCAATTGTATAAACCCCAAAATTTTTTCATCGATTTGTGGCAATGAATGAAACATGTTTCTACAATTCACTTCGGACTTAACTTTAAACGACAGTCATTAAAGAAACTGCACGCGAAGAGACAGATCCGAAGCGATTCTTTTTAGTCAGCTACCAAAGTTAAGGTGTCTAAATTTTGTAAATGAAGAAAAAAGACCGAAGCGTTCGTTTTAATCATCTCTAAAAAATATGACGTCAATATTTTTGAAGTCAAACATGGTGTATTAAAATGTTTTGTTGGCAACGTTTCATAAACTTCTCAAATGAAGGAAAAGGTTGGTAAAATTGCACACATTAGACTTTGCAATTATGGCACATCCACCATATTCTCTGCTGAATTTTAGCTGACTTCGCGGAAATGCCTAATGGAAAAAACTTAGTGAAACTGAAAAAGTAATTCCCAAGACTGAAGTCTATTGTAAGCCAAGTTCTCTCTGTGGCAGCTATGATATGTTGTACGTAATCACTGTAAAAGCAAAATGGCAAAACAGCTAGTTTTTCATTTAAACGTTAAACTTTTCAAACTGCCTAGTTATACGTAGCTTCCTTCCTTAGAATCAGTGGTACGAACTATTTTTTTTATTTACTATAATCGTTTCTCTTCGTTGATTGGCTAATCGTTTGGTACCGTACTAGGAGACTAGAAACGTCGACAGTTCCTACGACATTCAGGTCTATGTTACCGGAACGGACCCGGATTTTTATCTGGACAAGATATGTCAACTCGGCAGAATTCTACCGCTTCAACAAGTAGAACAGACGACCATGTTTAGAACTAGTGCTTTTTTCTGCCGGATAATTAAGAAAAAATTGAAGGTTTCATGCGAAGTTAGAAAAATATGAATAATAAATGTACGAGTAAAAGTAATAACTTTTTTCAATAGTTCATTTATAATTAAATAATTTTAAGCCGTGGAGAAAATTGGATAATTTTTAATTGGCACTTACTTTTCATACTTTTAATTTGATTGAAAAAAAACGTTAGAAATTAAAAATAAACAAGTAAGGAAGGGCTAAGTTCGGGTGTCACCGAACATTTTATACTCTCGCATGATAAAGAGATAATCGATATTTCATTATTTTGCATGTAAAATTTTTTAGATCAATTTGTTTTTGAGTTTGAATTCCGCTATCTTCATTGGTTCCCAATGTATATATATTATACAGAGAAGGCATCAGATGGAATTCAAAATAGCGTTATATTGGAAGAAGGCGTGGTTGAGAACCGATTTCACCTATATTTCGTACATGTCATCAGGGTGTTAAGAAAATATTATATACCGAATTTCATTGAAATCGGTCTAGTAGTTCCTGAGATATGGTTTTTGGTCCATAAGTGGGCGACGCCACGCCAATTTTCAATTTAAAAAAAAAGCCTGGGTGCAGCTTCTTTCTGCCACTTCTTCCGTAAAATTTAGTGTTTCTGACGTTTTTTGTTAGTCGGTTAACGCACTTTTAGTGATTTCCAGCATAACCTTTGTATGGGAGGTGGGCGTGGTTATTATCCGATTTCTTCCATTTTTGAACTGTATATGGAAATGCTTGAAGGAAACGACTCTATAGAGTTTGGTTGACATAGCTATAGTAGTTTCCGAGATATGTACAAAAAACTTAGTAGAGGGCGGGGCCACGCCCACTTTTCCAAAAAAAATTACGTCCAAATATGCCCCTTCCTAATGCGATCCTTTGTGCCAAATTTCACTTTAATATCTTTATTTATGGCTTAGTTATGACAGTTTATAGGTTTTCGGTTTCCGCCATTCTGTGGGCGTGGCAGTGGGCCGATTTTGCCCATCTTCGAACTTAACCTTCTTATGGAGCCAAGGAATACGTGTACCAAGTTTCATCATGATATCTCAATTTTTACTCAAGTTACAGCTTTCACGGACGGACGGACAGACAGACAGACATCCGGATTTCAACTCTACTCGTCACCCTGATCACTTTGGTATATATAACCCTATATCTGACTTTTTTAGTTTTAGGACTTACAAACAACCGTTATGTGAACAAAACTATAATACTCTCCTTAGCAACTTTGTTGCGAGAGTATAAAAAAATTATATCTATGTACGTATGTAAATATTTAACATTAAAAAAATAATAATAACAAACAAAAAAAACCAAATAAAAAACAAGAAAAAACGTTTACTCAAATCAAATGCGAAAGTTTTCCATACAAGCCCTTGATTCCAATCGTTCGGTTTGTATGGCAGCTATATGCTATAGTGGTCCGATCTGAACAATTTCTTTGGAGATTACGTCACTGCTTTAACAAATAATTTATACCAAATTTCGTGAATATATCTTGTCAAATGTGAAAGCTTTCCATACAAGAACTTGATTCCGATCGTTCAGTTTGTATGACAGCTATATGTTATAGTGGTCCAATGTCACCCGTTCCCACAAATGAACAGCTTCTTGAAGAGAAAATGACATTTGCAAAATTTCAAAACGATATCCTAAAAACTGAGGGACTAGTTCGTATATATACAGGCAGACAGACGGACATGGCTAAATCGACATACTGATCATTTATATATATACTTTATAGGGTCTCCGACGCTTCCTTCTGGGTGTTACAAACTTCGGGACAAACTTAATATACCCTGTTCAGGGTATAATAAAAATATTAAGGTATATGATAATCAATTCGATTTTGATCTCCGCTCCAAAAAACAAAACTATGGCAATTCAGCTCAATTTGCTTGGCATCAATACCTAATAAGGCATTAAGCTATTAAATTGCTTTATGTAAAAATCTATATTTTTTATATATACATTTACGCATATAAACAATAACTAATAAAGCATATCATTAACTAAATATTTAATAACAAATAAATGCGAAATCCGTAGCCTTTGTAGTTTTCTTTCTATGAATTTCGAGTCGCCTTTCATTCTGACCTTCAAAATTTCTAATTTCCATAATGATAATTGCAAATTTTATATATTAGCTTGGGGCGAACACGAAATTTGATTTCCTTTTAAATGATATGAAGTGTGGAAGCTTTAATAGCTTGATATACTCAATTATACAGTAAGTAAAGCGTGAAAATTTAGGTTATGTTGTGGTTAATTTAGGAAGTGACATGGTTTATGTTAGCTATAGTCATAATTATTTTTTAAATAAGCACGCAAGTCTCTCAAATAACATAAAACCAGTTTTTCTGGAACAAATTTAAAATATATGCTGACTTTTTAATGCTGCTAATCCAGTAAAAAGAATTTATGGCTCCACAGATACTAAATGTAAACGGAAAAGATCTAACCATTATTGACATAACTAGACAGGAAACATAGCCTATAAGACCAATGACAGTCTTATGTATGGACTGATGACATGTATAAGGCTTCGAAAACCGCTGGGCATGTATTAACTATATAGACTGTAGCGTAGGATCTATCGAACTAGTAAAGAACACGACTGTGTTTTCAAAGTGATAGATGATACTGCAATAAATTCTACTTTTTTTTGAAACTCTAACTCAGATATGAATTTTGACCTCAACGAAACTCCAAAAACAACCGCAGAAAAACTCTATTCTTCTACCTTTCACCAACTTCAAAAGCAAACCGATTTGTAAAGCAAGAAAAAATACTTTTAAAATATTTGGTGAGAAAGCAGCAACTAACAAACTTATACACTTAATAAGAAAAACTGACCAAACTAGCATTTCTCACATATGTAGTATGTACGACTGGATTCTTCTCGTTAAAATTTTTATCAGATTTTCATTGCCTGAGCAACAATAACCCGTTGGCTTTATTATGTTGAGCTCCTCACAGTATCACTGAAATACGAAGTTTACTTCGTCAGACGATTTCTCTTCAGGTTTCTTCTTTCATAGTTTCCTGGCGAGAGTAGTGCCAAGTTCAATGCTTCATTAGTCTTCTATCCAAGTGTGCTATTGAGAGAATTGCTGTATATAGTCTTTCAGTCAACTTATATTCCGTTTCTCCATATAGGTTATACCATGTTCAGACCGAAAATTTAAAAGATTAGATTATATTTAAGCATTTCATAACCCAACAGTGTTCTCACTGCCGTTAGAAAGATCAAACAACAGCTGTTATTGTCATTCAAGAATTCACATCGCTTAATATTTATCAAAAGAAAAGATTGTCATATGTGACCTGGTCTACGTTGGTTTTCTGGGAAAAGCTGTTAAAAATAGTCATCAGTTTCTCGTTATCTCATTAATTGTTCTTCTTTTTTTTTGACACCTAAGCCCCTTTTCCGTAGACCAGGTCACATATAGTATTTTGAAATAAAAATACGGCTTTTTTAATATTTTCCATACAATAGAAATAATGGATGCATTTTTTCATTTGTTAAGTCGATTTTCAGATGAAATTAGATTCATTGCTTTAAAAGAAATTTGTCTGTAATGTAACAGATTTCCAGTGCTGACAAGTAGATTGCGTAGATTGAAAATCAGAGTCGCACAGAGAGATTTAGCGTGGATCAGTATCAAATCATTTCAATGAAGTGATTTGGAACTGTCATTTTTGTATGGCGAAATCTTGATAATTTTTTAAGATTAGTGGGATAAATCGTGTGATTAAGTGTCGGTCTGAACATGGTATTAGGTTCGGTTAGATGGCTGAAAAGATCACACATGAACTATATGTAGTCCTAAAGAAAAGAAGAACTGTTCGAACTTATAAATTAGCAAAACGCTTAGTAGCCAATACAAATTTGCACAGGCGTTTAATTTCCATTCCCGCCAGCTCGGTGGGATGATTGAAGTGTTGATCTCCCAAAGGCGGGACAGACAAGTGGGAAGTGTTGAGTTGTTTTCACCTCATCTTCTGCCATACAGTTTCTGCAGATGGCGATGGCCAGTAAAAAACCCCAGAAGTAGGTAGAGGCTAGTCTTACTGAGGAAAAAAGAGGTTACTGTAAGACTTGCGATCCATCTTGTACCAAAACGCTTTTGCGGCAGCGCATGTACCGATTGTGTTCCAGCGCTGAGCAAGCTTCCAGCTACTAGGTAACTGGTAACTGAAGTTATGTATGGATAATCTAATTGCTATGCCTTTCCATTTTTGGAAATCCACGATGACTAATTGAAGGTTTATTAAACTCTTATTGAGTTTGGCCAATTTAATCTCCTTTAAATTGAGAACTTATCAGCAATTGATATCATCTAAAATGAAGACCGTTTAATTTAATGTGCTTTAAACTGAGAACTTATCAGCAATTGATATCATATAAAATGAAGAACCGTCATAGATCGTGATAAAAATTCCTTGAGCTGCGACCATCCAAAACAAATCAACTTATATAATTTAGTTCGAAACCCGATGAAATCCATTGTTCCTAGTCCTCAAGTTCCGAGTACTTATTCTTCAGGTTTTAGCCTTCCAAAACGCATCCGTTGCCAATTGAGTCTTTTATAAGACGCGGTTCTAGCTCCCTAAGCCTTTCTTCTATTGTAATTCCATTTTCAGCGTTTCTGTGCAATCCCATATGGTACAGTGTTGCCACCTACCAACACTAACTACACAAAGTACCATTCTAGTTGGAGTAATGGGTCAACTTCACGCCGAAAATTAATTCGTTTTTAATTGAATATTTTAATTTGCATAATAAAATCTTCTGCTTAACTGTCACTACTGCTAATCTGGTCCACTCTTCTCTGCGTTCGCGCGCTCACACTTGCTTGCACTTTAATTACGCTAATTGCACAATTTTCTGGCGCGCACACCAGCACTGGCGACGCCAGCCGCGCGCGTTCATTGACCTCAAAAAAGCGTACAAAAAACTTAATTCGAAAATAATGTGTTTGTTCTGTGGCGAATTGCAGCATCGCTAAATATGCGCTTTCATGCGCGCGTCTCCGCCTCTTCCTCGCGCCGCTAAATGGCATAACATATTTAGGTTGTGCTCAATTGTGTATGTGTGCGTGTGTGTGTGCCAGCGACATTCCTTCAATGAAAGTATTCTAATTTTAATTCATTTAATTTTAGCCGTAACAAAAATAATTTAGAATGTGAACATTTAGAATTTTTGCTATTGTTGTTGTTGTATGTCTTTTTTTAATACTGTCAACGTCACGCTTTGTCGATTACTGTAAACATTAAGTGGTGTGGTGATTTAAAATTAGTTTTTAAATTTCCAATATTTACGCTTCGAAAGCCATTTAAAGGGAACCGCATAAAATGCAAGCTTCTATCATAAGATAATCTTCATAGAGTAACTTTGCGATAAACTTAATCAACATACTGAATTTATCATTAAGTCTTCTTGAGAGTTTTTGAGTCTTCACACCCTAACTAGCAAGATCAGATCTTACACCTTTCCGTCAGACAAGAAACATTTTAAGACTTCGAATATATCTAAAATTTCTTGAGTTCTGCTAAGCTTGAGCTTGGACTGAAACCTTTTGAAGCCTGGCTCTTGAACCTTCTAATATTCATCATACTGTAACCTATAAAATCAAAAATTCGACTTCCCGGACCAAATGTGTATTCGAACTTCATAAGTCCACGGACATTATATTTAGTTTATTTGGACTAACCACATCTATAATGACTCAATGATCAACTGCAAAAGAACCACACTGTAAAACAAACAACCAAAGTCTAAGGAGATACTAATGGTGTGGTCTATTTGGTCAATAGCCTTTTCTTGACAGATTCGGGCCGTTCGCATCAACTTGGACTGACGTATGGAACGACTTGGAGCATTTTACGTCGAGATTCTAAATTGAAAGAGTTCAACATACTGCTTGTGATAGAACTGAAGCCGCGCGACCTTTCCTATCGGCAAGGCTTCGCTATATGGGGTCTTAAAACGTTTCAAGAAGAACCGACGTTTTCGAGCTAAAGCTTCAGCGATGAGGCCCATTTCAGGCTCGATGGGTATGTAAATAAGCGACATTGCCGTATTGGCCATGTCAAAATTTATGCCTGATCTCGGCGACATTTGGTGAATTCAATGGATTTATTGAGAGAATACTTCGATGATCAGATAATTTCGTGTTTGGGCCGGTCGATTGGCCACCAGATCTTGTGATACCACACTGTTAGACCTTTTACTGTGGAAATATGTAAAGTTTACAGTCTATGCGGACAATCCCGCTTCACTTCAGGCCTATTTGGAGACTCCAAGTGTCCGCCAGCTTGTGGTCCGTCCGCATTGTCTTTTGCCAATATATTATAACTACTGACCCAAATGGCGACGACTCTACTCCTCAATCACCACAAGTTCAACAAGGCTCTTGATTTATGGTTTTACTGTGATTCTGAATTCCACATAACCTACCCTAACCTCAAATGTCTCTGCGGTAGCAATCAATCAGAAATTACTCAACAAGTATCGGGAAGACACGCTGCGACTTTACATAAATTGAAAAATAAATAATAAATCACTTGTTCAATGTAAGTAAATATTTATTCACATACCAGAATATAAGTCAGCGTGCCACCAACAAGAATCTTTCAATTATCAGCTTTTGCGACTGGTCCGCGCTTGAGTTTCTTGAACTCGCTGCTCAGTCTACTCCACTGACATTGAAATTCAGAAATATGAGCGCTTTTCCGCAACAAGAAAAAAACAAATAACGGCGATATGAAGTTGCAAAATAACGTAGATATATATTTTTAGGTATGTGTGTGTTTGCGTGAACGTCCGCGAGTATGTGAAGCATGCAAGCGGTGAATAACCGGAGGCGGTAACTTATCAAAATTTCGTTGAATAAATCTTAAAAACACGAACGTTCGAAAGCATCGCCGGCCAAGTGCACGGCGAGCTTAAGGTCACAACGAAGCGACATTGTTGCAATATTGTTTTTTGTTTTTGGACTTCGTTTTATCGCGGAAAATATACTATTTGTAATAGCTCGAAGTGGAAGTCTACCACTTTTTATAACCACAGAGGTTAGGATGAACTAGAATAACACCACCAGCTTCATTTTTAAGATCTGAAATATATTTTTTAGAATAACTCATCCAAAATTGCACTCAGCGATAATTTTTTCACTTGAGAACGGAGTTAAGTAAGTGGTCAGAGTCAGAACTGTAGCTTATATTGCAATATCTTTCATAACTCGGTTCATCTGACAGTCCTTTAGTCCGAACTAGGTCTCATTATTTGCGTTTAGTACTAGAGCTTTAGTATAAGCGCTGATAGCTTTAATAGAGACAGCTATCGGAACTCTCGAACTCATTTCAGAGCTACCTTTGTGACGCTTCAATAATAAACCTGTCTGAAAAGAAGATACCAAAACTGGTAATCGATACATCAAACATAACTGATAGAACGAAAGAAATCATCGTTATTGAATTTGTATCCGTAACACTGGAACGGAGCTTAATAGTAAAGCGCATTGCTACAAATAGATAGTCGGAAGTTACAGAAGATGAAGTCAGACCGTCTCTGACTGGCTTAAGCTACATAAATGTCACTCTTAGTTGCACAACTTCAGCTGGAAATCTGGACACAAGACCGGTAGCAAGCTGCTGTCTGTAAAATAACTACGCTAATCTTGCCATCAAGCCATAACCTAAACTTTTGAAAATAAATAAGGTCGAAGCTCCAGGCTTTACTTCATTCCACAAACATATCTCGAAGGATTAATGATTGTACCATACCCAGAATAGTGTCATTCCTGTAATACATCATTCTAATCCATCCGAAATGAAGCCTAAACTTCCTATTAAAGCCGAATCCTTCAGGTTGTAGGCACAGAGATTGCGGTTATGAGGTTTTCAAGTTAGGTATTCCTCCCACTATCAGTTAACTACTTTAGCGGGCATGGCACTTGGCAAAGGGTGTCTAAACGTCGATGCTGTCGAACTTAGCTATTTTTATTCGTTTTTTTTTTGATCACGCGAGTACAAAGTACAAGGTGATTGGCATAAATAAGCGTTAATGAGTTTTTTTTACAAATTTTTTGTCGGTGAACAATATATATACATACATACATATATAAAACAACAACATACAACATGTTTTCGATAAAAATGTAGATTTATGTTTATTATGTAAATTGCTGGTAACACTGCTGCTTTGTCGGATCATCCGCACTAGAGTGGCGTGGGTAAGCGGCACTGAGTAGGTTGTCGACAAATTGGTGTCATAAAAAATGGTATATGAAGTGTATTAGCATATAAAATAGTTTTTTAGCTTGCTTAGAGTAGCTAATCGTCGCTTAAAAAAGATGAAATATATTTACTGTCCAATTGCATTAAAGGTCAAAAAGCATGATTGCTTAAAAAAATGGAGAAGCTTGATCTTTAAGCTTGATTTTGTACTTCAAAAAAACTTGATACTGTACTTTAAAAAGCTTTTCAAGCAAAAGATTCCCTAGAAAATAGTAAAAGATAATCTGAGGAACAGAAGACACAATACTATGCAGTGAACCGGACCCGAAAGATTCGATTTAAGATGATTAAGGAGCGAAGTCCTAATATCTATAAAAAGTCAGAAGACTTGTTATAATGGGGTTTTGAATTGCGTCGCTACAAAAGTAGACCGATGGGGCAGCAAACAACGCCATATTTTTCCCCGCTCTTTTGACATTTCTCTTCAGTAAGGTTTGCCATTTCATGGTGGAAAGATATACGATCCAACAACGATTTTTAATTCCGAAAAGCGAAGTGAGTGCCCTCAACTTTAAGAGCGCTACGTCATAATCGTCCTGTCAAATTAACAATTGAGCGTCTAGTGGAAAAATTTGATTCCACAGGCACAGTAGAAAATGTTTCCGTGCCAGTGAGACAAAGAAGTGCCTATAATGTCGAGAATATTGCTACCGCTAGCGCCTCAATTGAGGAAGATCCAAATCAGTCTCTCAAACGTCGTGCACAGCCGTTGGGCATCTCTGTGACGTCGTTGTGGCGAATTTTGCGAAAAGATCTTGACCTACATCTTTACAAGATCAAATTGACACAAGACCCAGAATTGTCGTATATTCGTGTACTGAGCTGAGCAACAACTTGAAAATGACCCGGATTTTCATCGAAAAATCATCTTCAGCGATCAGCCACACCGCTGATCCGCTTCAGTTTCCGGCTGAATGGCTTCGGCAATAAGCAAAATATGCGTTATTGGTCAGGTAACAATCCACACATACTTCATGAGTCACCATTGCCGTACTTCTTCCGTGATGATCAAGACCGGCACATTACTGTGAATGGGAATCGCTACCGCTCAATGATAAGCGAATATTTTTGGCCCGAATTGGATGATATGGACTTGAACAATATGTATGTGGTTCCGACAGGACGGAGCCACAAGCTACACTCAATTGCCGCCTTGGTCGTGCGATTTGACGCCGTTAGACTATTCTCTGTGGGGATAAGTCTATGGTCCATGCCAACAAGCCAGCGACGATTGTTGAGCTTCATACGAATATCGAACGCGAAATTGCAGCAATATCGGCAGATTTATGCTTGAAAACCGTCGAAAATTGGGTTCAGCGTCAGGACTTCTGCAGCGTGCCCGTGGTGGCCATGCAAAAGAAATCGAGTCATCGAATGTACTTTCACATGAAAAAGGAATTTCATTGTTATCCCAAACCGTTTTTTAGCCACTTTTGTGGCGTTCTTATTGAAAAACCTGTTAAAAGCTTTTATAGCCTACTTTATCTAGTTAGGAAGCCAACAAATTTCTCTTCAGAAACTTCCTTTGAAAGCTTACACCAGCAATTCTTCTAGACATTTGTTGTCAATATAGAAAACGAGGTATAAATAGGTTATTCTATTTGAAATCCGGAACTAGGGTCGAGGCGACTTAAAAATGTTGATAACTTCTTAGAAAAAGAGCTCACTAGTCTGGTGTCTCATACATGTATGTACTTGTATATAATGGAAATGAGATAATCAAAGTACTTCAATTTCTTTTCGTAAGAGGGGCAGATCAATGAACAAAATAGTGAATCAATTAATGGGAAACTGAACTTGAAGAACCTGGCATATTTTTTCGTAGTAAAGAGGCAGCAAAGAGGTGGAAAGCTCGTAGTGGTATGTGGTAGAGACTGAGTTACATGGAGGACTTTGTTACGATAAAAAAATATCTTAAAGTGGTTGGATCAATGAACAAAATAGTGAATCAGTTAACAGTCTGAACTTGAAGAACACACATTTTTGGGTGGTAAAGAGGCAGGGAAGAGGTGGAAAGCTCGTAGTGGTATGTGGTAGAGACTGAGTTACATGGAGGACATTTGTTACGATAAAAAAAAATGTCGTAAAGTGGGTGGATCAATGAACAAAATAGTGAATCAGTTAACAGAAGTCTGAACTTGAAGAAGCTGACACATTTTTGGGTGGTAAAGAGGCAGGGAAGAGGTGGAAAGCTCGTAGTGGTATGTGGTAGAGACTGAGTTATATGGAGAACTTTGTTACGATAAAAAAATATCTTAAAGTGGTTGGAGCAATGAACAAAATAGTGAATCAGTTAACAGAAGTCTGAACTTGAAGAACCTGACACATTTTTGGGTGGTAAAGAGGCAGCAAAGTGGTGGAAAGCTCGTAGTACGAGTACTAGATGATAGGGACTTAGTTATATGGTGGACTTTGACATATATTTCTTACGCAGTTATTAAGCATTCCAAAAAGAGTAATAACCTTAATGAAAACAAAAACAATGGCAAGAAGTCTCAAATATTTGCTTGCGGGCCAAGAAGTCAAAGTACCGTTAGCTAAGTAAAATTACCTCTTCACGGTAAACAAATGCATTGCAAGTATTTTTTTTTTATTTACTTATTCAACTTGCCTCATATGTATGCAAAAATCGCATGCTCCAATTCTTCGTTGCTGATTTTTTCCGCACGCTCGACTATTCTATTTCCACTTGATTTCCGCAATATGTACGTTGCATGGCTTTCCCAATGCAGCTCAATTTCATGCCAAACAATAAAGAAATCAAAAGAAAAAAGGAGACCGAAACACACATGCACTTGCGAGATAATACAGTTAGCAAATGTCAGCTATTGTGGCGGCAGCGCTGTGTGTGACAGCGGCGGCTTCCAAGGCACCTTTTCACACCTTTCAATTGAGTTATCAAACAATTGCTCATGTATTTGTTGTAAGCTTATGTGGCGCACAGCTAGCCGAGATGCATTGCGGAGCTGCTGTTGTGTTCACACTTTTTTGATTTCATTATTGTTTCGCCGCAATTGTGACATTTGAAACTCTTTTGCGGCAAAAAATAAAATAAAAAAATATGGCAGAATACTGTCAAGTGTGCAATGTTGTGACGACGTTGATTGCGGTTGCGGTAAATCGCAGCGGTTGGCACTACACTAACACTAAACTGTGAGAGACTGTAGCGTGGGCGTGAAGTCCGTAAGCGAAACCGCGAAGTAAAAAATTTAACCCGAAACTCTGTGAATGGAAGCTAATTGAGGCAAATGAATGAAATGAAGTGGAACGTGGTGAGATGAAATGATACGATGGAAATGGAACGAAACGAAGTGGGAA
This sequence comes from Bactrocera neohumeralis, assembly GCF_024586455.1. NCBI lineage: Eukaryota > Metazoa > Arthropoda > Insecta > Diptera > Tephritidae > Bactrocera > Bactrocera neohumeralis. The sequence goes on from NC_065922.1 coordinate 69,160,775, forward strand.
TAAAACGGCATGTATTTGGAAGCAATACAACTGAGTAAGAGGTGAATTAGGCAAAAGAAAGAAAGAGGAACCAACTGGATAATGCAATTTTTGTAACCCCCTAACCCTTTCTTCCAAAGGACGGCATTATGAGGAGTGTTAACTTTATAAAAAAGTTCAGAGTTATTCCGCAGTAAGGCGGAATGGAACGATTCTACGCTCGACATACTACTAAGGAGTGGCAAGCAGCAATATCCAATGCTACACTGACGGCTCGAAAACACTGGAAGGAATTGGAGCAGGCGTTTCGGAACCGCATACCAAACTATCCATACCAATGGGACGTTTTCCGAGCATCTTTCAAGCAGAAGTCTTTGCTATAAGTCAGTGTGTAATAATAAATCGCCATCGCAACGCTGATCTGAGTGCCGGGGCATAAAGGGATAGCCGGTAACGAGCTGGCCAACGAACTAGCCCGGCCTGCGGTAGCATTCAGGTTGATAGGGCCAGAACCATGCATTGCTTGGGTTCCCACACTATAAAGGAGATGCTCCACACGGAGGAGAGATTGGGGTGAGAACATCATTTTCAGCAGGCAGCAGAAATGCGCCATGCCAAGCTACTTCTGGGAGGGTAAAACCTTATAAGGTTTAATGAAATGATCAACCTCCCCCGAGACAAATTGCGCCTCCTTGTCGCGCTCTATTGAGGGCACTGCAGACTCAGGAAGCACTTGTCGAACATAGATATAGTCTCTTGCGCAAACAGACGGATTCTGTGACATGGGACAGGAAACTCCAGAACACCTCCAATTTGCAGAAGCAGGCTCAAGGCTAACTAGACTCTCAGAAAACGGTCCTAAGTGTTCAAGAGTATGATTGCACTTCTCAGGCTTGGGAGAGCATTCAATAATAGTTATATTTGTTCTCAATAATACCGGTTTGGAAATATGCACTACCCCTATATTGAAGCTGGAAAGTCAGTTCTGGGATAACGTCAAATAAACGTCTTTATATCCTCGGCAGGATATTAGAAATTTCTAAGTATATTTCGTTGCAGAGGAGGCCTAAAGCTGTGGGATTCTCAGATTTATAGAATAAACCAATAAACCTTCCAAAAATTGGAATAGAAGCTCGAATAAATGACTAGCTGACACTAATATCTCATTCCACTTACTTCTCACTTAGATTTGAGAAATGTTGTTCGACCACACTCGTCTTGTTTCTTTAGTCATTGTATTTCCATGTAATTGATCAGAAACTCACCCTCCAAATTAACTGTTATCGAGTCGCACATGATATTGCGCCAATTCAGTTGGTTAATTCTTAATTAAAACACAATTGAATGCAATTAAATGTTTAGTCTCAACTCTAATATAAGTGAAATAGAGTTGTTCAATGCAGTCGACCGTAAAATAATTGCCAATCGAGTCAAGTAGCTGGGTTATTTTGCCCGATTAAACAAGCTTTTAACATACCCCCACTCTTCTCTCTAGCTCTGTCAAACCAGACACAGAAGGGGTTAAAGTTTAACTAAACTAACAAGAAAGAATGCGACCTCCACTGACTCTTTTGCGAGCAAACAAAACAAAATTAAACACAAAAAGTTTAAAATAAAAATCGAGTCATCACTGCAACTGGCAGTTGAGAGACAACGCGCACCCACATACGCAGCCATTGAGCCGACTACACCGACATTTACAAACTCTCGCACATGCTATGGTACATAGATGGAAACAAACAGGGTAAGCACTGTCAGACTCAGTGCGCGGGCCAATTGTGTAATGGAATTTATATTGTACGGTAGAGCCACAACAAAGCCAAGAAGAAATTTGGTTGCGAAGAACTGAACTGGAATATGTTTTAGATCAAGTGCGCGAAAGCATCATGTACAAATCTGTTAGAACCGAAAAAAGAATCACTTGAAACTTTCAAGCTGATGAGCTTCCGAGAAAAGCTACTCTCTTGTCTCATTAACAAGATACTGAGAAGTGCTTGGAATTCTGTCTTTCTCTTGTGGGTTATTTGTAGATAGCTTGGCCTCACAGGAGCTCAATGAGTCAACAGTCAAAGCTTGTGTTGTCGTAAGTCTTCATTATTCGAGATGCAAAGGTCCTCTGAGCTGCGTGCTCTCAGAAGGTTTTTGCATACAGGTGACATAGTGGCAGGGGTTTTAATAGTATATTACGTGGTTGTCACCAATCCGATGTATATAGTTACTAATAATATCAGATGTCTCGATAAACTCAAGAATGGAATAATCTCATCGCTTCCTTTCGTACAGTCTCACTTTCGTGAGACAAAACTCTCAAAATCCATCGCCTTAGTGATTGAACCAAGACGATACGTCGATTTTAAGGGCTTAAGCCGTCTACAGAATTTTTTGTTTTTGATAAAGCAAAAACCGTGTTTGAAATTATTTAGGTGGGAAGTCCTGAACCGAGAAGTCTCGTTATACCAAACTTAATAAAAATTGTTGACTGTCACCGACAAATGAGTCGCAATCGAACTTTCGAAATAATCCCAAAAGTTCAATCAACCGAGATTTCGGTGCTATGTACAACTGGTAAAAACGGAGCGCCGTCATCAGGGTTAAAGTCGGTTGCTCTCTCGCTCAGACTTTTGAGCTGGAAAGAGCTTTCGAATACAGTAAAATACCAAGGAATAGGAAGAACACACAGCGGACATAATTGGTTCCGTTTTTCGAGTCTTTACTGTACATACTTGTACACTGCATAAGCAGTGCAATAAATTTTAATTTATACCACCATTCATTCATTCATTCATTCAGCTCAGCCATTCAACAAGCCAATCTTCAGTGAACTGCTGCGGCGGCAACTTCAACTCTTTCGTTATTTGTTCTTGTTTTGATTCTCATTTCTGTTTTCTTGCATACTTCATTACAACAATTGCACAATTAACATGCCAGTCGGTCGGCAGTGTGAATCTATGCTGCTTGTGCCATCTTTTTTATAAGTTTTTGTTGCAGTTTGCATGTTATTCTAGTTTATGTTGTGGCAGTTGGGGCGGCTCAAGCCAGTAGTTAAAGTGTAATAAATATATTTCGCTTATTCAATGATCTGTTCACAGTTGCCGTAAATATACAACAAAAAAGGTTGCAAGACAATAGCATAGCGGTACCGCCAATTTGCAGTTCTTTTATCTACAATGAGATGCACACATATTTATCTCAATTTTTCTCGCATTTTCAACACTTTCAATTTGTTGCAGACAATTAGAATTAATGCCTTGAGATAAATATTTCTTTAGTAAACGACAAGTAAGAACAAGCAGGGATTCAGAGATTAAAATTAAGTCATAGTCCCATAACTCCATAAATTCACAACCAAGTCTTTAAGGTCTTTGTTCACAAACACCGATTGAAAGCTCGAAAGAGGTAAGGAGGATAGGGTCAATTAATTGAGCTTTAGGTAGAGATTGGACTGGGGAAGGTGGAAGCGGTGGTGCTAAGCCTAAACGCCCTTTACGCAATGAAGAATTGAATAAGATAGGGACAATATGAGATGTAACATTACAAACCTTGTTCTAACCGTTAAATAATTAGATATCCATTAAGGAGCTCTTTCGGTAAGAATTGTTTAAGATATTATGATTTGCAGCATCAAAGAACGGAATTCGGTTCAGACAAACTACACAACACTGAAAACTGAAACACTGTGAGTTCTTTAAAGCTCCATTGGTCTACCAAAAGCGCTTTAAAAACACCAAATGTTTACTATATCGTCAGTGAAAATAATGGTTTTAAGGAAGTACAAAACAATGAAAATCTAATGACTCCAAAAAATAGTTCAAGATCTTTGTTGGATCATATTAACCAATAAAACCATCGTCAAAATGGGAACGATCTCGATGTTACGGGTTTTGGCTTTAGCTAGGGACATATGTATGACTCCTCCAAAGCGGTTTAGTTACGAGTTCCATTGAAGACCTATAGATGGTAACTAGAGAAGACAAAATTACGAAACGAAGTGCGAGAAAACGATGAGGGCAGTGGTATCGCTAGAAAGAATTGGAGATGAACTCAGAATTTATGTAGCAAAGAGGCTAAGTACCTTTTTTAGTCACAAAATGTAGGTCGAGTTGGTGTTTGGAAGAATTTTCGTCAGAAAGAGTAAGAACGGCTGCCGTAAGTGAAGTCATCCCAAATGGAACACAATTCAAAAAAACGTGTGCATTTTAGGAACACAGTTCTGGAGCGCTTAGAACACTTTAAGGATATTTTAAGATTAAAAACTTCACGATAGATTGTTGAGATTTCGAAAACTTGATACCGAGTTTGAAGGCGTATGACGCAACAAAGAGCCATCATACTACAATACGTAACTGAAATTTTGTGGGCAAAAGTTTTTATACAATACTCTTTCAATTGCTTTCAATCGATTGACCGCAATCTTGAAACGACGTTCTAATTCTAACCAATGACACAATTTAACAATTAACCATAGAAATCGGCGAAACGACAAAACGAATGGAATTATGGTCAGCTTACATTATTTACGGACAATTGGCGCGCATAAAAACGGCGAAAAAATTAACAACAACAACAACAACGTCAACAAATGTGTTGGTTATATTGTTCACACCCGCCTCAAATGTCAATACCGCAAAAGCAAATACGAGTACATTTATTTGTTGAACACGCACCAGCTGACAGCCGAACTGGTTAACTTACATGACAGGCTGACTGACTGACTGACTCATACGCTATTATGACAGGCCCAGACTGAGTATATGTATGTACAATAAATAGGCAGTGAAATGTAAGTATGTTGATGAACCGGCACAAAGACAAATTGGCTGTATGATTAGTTGGCTGACGGACTATTGTGGATTCGATTGGATTGGATTAGGGTGAATTCGCTAATCGCGGTTCGTTGGTATTGTAGACTACGAATAACGGATTCGGATTTTATATGCATGCCAAGCATATATTATTGATTTAAATATTAGGATTTCATTTGTAAAAAAAAATTTGTAAAAAAATATGGAGTTGAGGACAAAAAACTTTCGGGATTCCGAAAAAATATTTGTGTAAATGAACTTAATTTATTGAAAAGCACCCAAACGCTTACAATAACAAATAACTCACAATTTTCAAGATCCCGAAATTGATATTTTCATAATGCCGAAATTTCGGGATTCGGATTTAGTGGCAAATAAAAATTTCAATTGATTACAATAGCCACTAACTTTAACTTTTCGAGAGCTCGAATTTGATATTTTCATAATCTCGAATATTTGGGATTAACTTGAAGTTTTCGGGATCCCGAAGTTAATATTTTTATAAACCCGGATTTGGATTTAGTTGTAAATAACTATTTCAAATAACTATAATCCCGAGGTTAATACATATTTTCAAAATCCCGAAATTTCGGCATCTATTTTTAGTTGTTAATTTCAAATTATTATAATTAATACTACTTCACTCCATATTTTCGGCATCACGAAATTTATATTTTCAAAGTTCCGAAATTTCGGGATTTAGTGTTATATGTAAATAAATATTTGAAAAGATTACATTAAAAACTTACATGAAATTTTCGGGATCCCGAATTTACTATTTTCATAGTCCCGGAATTTCGGGACTGAATTGTAGTTGTTTTTACGTTAAGCACCTTGTAAGATCGCTTTATAAACATTTTAAGCACGCCCCAGTACTTAACAGAGACACAAGCACTTATTTACTTAAACTTAAACCGGTTACCGGCTTTGAGAATCATTATTCGCAAAAAATGAATGACTTTTTATATTCAAACATATGTACATATGTATGTATGATACATACATATACAAATTTATACCTAGAAATATGTTTATACATGCTTGTTCTTGGTCGTTATTTGACAAATAAAAATATACTTATAATAGTTTCCACAGTTGTTTCTCAGGGTAAGTTATAAGTACTGTTGTTGTTGTTGTTGTTCGTTATACACACTTGTTGCTAACGGTTTTATTCTGTTGCTTTCTTATTTTAAAGTTCCAAATCAGACCAAATTCTTCTAATATTTACAAATATTGAAACTTTCTTACTTTGAGTATCGGAGTAGCCGGTCTCTCAAACGCGCTCTCACTCTCATACATACATTGAACTCTAAGACGGCAGCGAAAAATTTAAATATATGTATGTATATGTACATACATAAGTATGTAATATTCTAAAATATTATGGTTCAAACAAAAAAGGTTCGTAATGTTGTTTCCCTCATTGCTGATTCATTGCGCATGCGCGACTGTTGGCATTCATAATTTTATGCTTAACCGTCAATTGTTTGTATATTTAAATTGATTTTTATAGATACGCTGAGAATGCGGCTTTTTTGGAAGTTGAGGGTGTAAAAATAAATAAATATTGGTTGTAGAAAAAATAGATTTAGACAATTGAGTGTCAGTAGTCACTTTTACCTGCGGAAATCTATTAGCATTCAAAGTGGCCGTAAATTATTACTATTATTTTTTTATAAATTTAAATGTTTGGCGAATGTATTCGAATAATACAAGCGGCAACAGGATCATGGTTACGTTTCCACAGTTTTCCATATTTATGGAGGAGTCATTTTTTGTACTGAAAGTGAAGGGGTGGACGAATGCATGAAGTAATGATGTGACGTTGGTTGTAGTTAGTGGTTCTTAATTAGAAAATTAGATTTAGACTTATTTATCTTGGAAAATAAGCTGAAACCCGATTGAAAGTAGTTTTAAAAAACACTTGAAAATTTCCGGTTAAGACTCTCTGTTAGTGAACAATACGTTAGTGAAAAATATTTTCGAACATACCAGCTTCCTATCCATTAACTCCAATTCAGTCTGAGACCGATGGGGAACTACCAATTAATGTTTAAGACCGCAGAAGGTTTCCAATCAACCATAAATACCGATTAAAGGCATAGAGTATTCACAGAAAAACAAAGACCAATGTTTTCTACCTTAGATTGTGAGGAATATCAGTCAATGAACTTCAATTTTAGACACCACCGACTTGTCTTGACAACTTTCTACTTCGCTGGCTGACTTTGGTAATCGACCAACAATAAGAAATCGAAGGTTGAAATCACTACTGTACTTATTCTTAATATATTAAAATACTTTTAACAACATTCGTCCTTAGACATACGTTATTAAGTTTCCGAGTGTATTTCTGTTAGGAAAAATCTCTCAAAACTTCGGACAGCCATCTGGAGGCCGCTAAAGAGCTTGAGGATTCTCTCCATTAATCGAAGACATTTTTAGTAACAGCCACCTTTTAACATTTTGCCTTCGAGTGCAAAAGACATGAAAAAGCTTGTCAAAAGAGCTTGAAGATTTTCTCCTCTGTCGGACAACTGAAAAAGTTTAGTTCAGTCAAACTTATAATGACTGAACTACTTACTTTGGAGGTTTGAGAAGCGCTATGATGAGGAGAATTTATGGAAGTTCTCATTCGATAAAATATATATTTCTTCGGTCTATTTTTCGCGCGCTTCGTTCAACTTATACTATTCGCAACATCATCACCCATCTTGAGACCCAGCATTCATTATTGGATAATATTTGACTGAATGGACCATTTCCAGCACGCAGAACAGAAAATATGGTTATGTAGCTGAGTGTGTACACGAAGATCGTGGAGAGTCGGCGCCGTTCACAGCAACTTGGACGGACTTGGTGCATTTTACGTCGAGATCTTAAATTGAAAGCGTACAAAATATAGCTTGAACAAGAACTGAAGCCGCTCAATCTTCCCAAGTGACATCGATCGCCTTATATGCCCTTGAAAAGTTGCAAGAAGATCCGACGTTTATGAGCCAAATTTTGTTCAGCAATGAGGCCATTTCTGGTTCAATAGGTATGTAAACAAGCAAAATTGTCGCATTTGGGACGAAGAGCAACCTGAAAAGATTCAACAGCCGTCATTTTATTCAGAAAAAACAACGGCTTAGTGTGGTTTCTGGGCCGGTGGAATCATCGGTCCATATTTCTTCAAAAATGCTGCCGGTGAGTACGTAAACATCAATGGCGACCGTTATTGCGCCATGATAAATGACTATTTGATGCCGCAAATTGAAGCTCGGGATCTCCGCGACATTCGGTTTCAATAAGACGGCGCCACTTCCCACACAACGCATCCATCAATGGATTTATTGAGAGAACATTTCGGTGATCAGATAATTTCAGGTTTTGGGCCGGTAGACTGGCCACCAAGACTGTATGGTATCAAAGCGTTAGACTTTTTTCTGTGGGGATGGGTAAAGTCTAAAGTCTATGCGGACAATCCCGCTTCGATTCAGGCCTTGAAGCAAAACATCACGCGTGTTATTGGCCAGTTACCCGTCGAAACACTCGAACGAATCATCGAAAATTGGACTCAACGGGTGGTCCATTTGAAAAGCAACCAATTGACCATTTGAAAAGCAAAACATATGAAAGAGATAATCTTCAAGAAATAAATACCGAAGAATGTTCTCTCGAATGATAATAAACATTCCCATTAAATTTGAAGTTTCTGTGTTTTTTCTTTAAAAAAGGTAGGGAACCTCGAAATGGATTACACTTTGCAAGTCAGCGTGCGAGAAAGTAACTGCGCTAGTTCTCAGAGCTACAGCTCTCCAGTTTAAATGCTTGTAGTTTATTACATTCCACCATAGTTTAACTCTCTTAAATTAATTTAAATCGAAAATAAAAATACTTTCCCAACATTTTTTACACTAGTAACCAAAACATTTCACTTTATAGGCGCGGTCAAAGTTGCGAAGATGCTTGAAAAAACTTTAAGTAACTGTAAAAAAAAAGTTCTACACTATCAAACTTGCGCAAGTAAACTTAAAAGTTTCAAGTGTGTTGTTGTAACAGTTTGCTGTAAAATAAATCGGCTAAGAGACCAGCTGCTGCTAATGACGTTTTCAACATTGCCAACTTTATCGACGGTTGGGAAATGTAAACAATAAATCTTGTCGCAACGGAAGCCACTAACAGTAGCTTAAGCATTAAGCATTAGTTTCACAAGCGAGGGAAGCAAATAAAGGAAATAAAAGAGTAGGAAAACAGAAATTTAGAAAATAAAAAATTAAAATGTTGTTGCATTAATGTTGGAGGAAATTAGTAAATTGGTTAAACTGACTAATGATGCTGTTAAATATTACATGTGACTGAGAGCCAATGCAGGCAACTTTAAGACACATAGTATGTATGTATGTATGTATGTATGTCAGCGCTCCGCTGTAAAAATGTAGTAACCGTTAATTGTTCGTCGCTTTTGACAAAACACTTAATTTAAATATGTTTGTATGTGAGAATTTTGTTGCCTTTTTTTAAATTAATCAAATCAAGTGTTTAACCTCAAGTGCTGGGAACTTATTTTAAGTAAAAAAATTGTCTAAAGAAAGTATCTTACATAACTTGCTTACGTAACCAAAACTTAAATATGGAACCGCCCACCGGCAGAGCAACCAATAATACCAACCAGAGCCCACTGTACCTCCCCTAACCGAAAAACAGAAAAAATCTCAGAAAAAAACCGGAGGGTATCAAAAACATGGCCCCTGGTACTCAGCTCTCTTAAATTATCGCCTCTAAGCACGGAAAACATAGCCAAATATCAGGTTTTCGGTACCCTCAAAAAACGTAGAGGCGATAATTTAAGAGAGATGGTTGGAGATTGACGTCAGTCTGTCGAGTTTAATGTTAAACTACATTCTCGACAATCCGGCGGATTACCATCCGGAGTTTGACTCGTCGGAAATCCTTTGTGGCAACTGAGTCAGCAGACCAGGCCTTCTTGAATTTCTGACAGGTAGTCTTGCTAAAATGAACGACTCCTTGGAAGACTTCAAACTGAAGCTCATATTTTAATATGAAAGAATATGGAAGTCCGGAGTTTGACTCGTCGGAAATCCTTAGGGGCAACTGAGTCAGCAGACCAAGCCTTCTTGAATTTCTGACAGGTAGTCTTGCTAAAATGAACGAATCCTTGGAAGACTTCAAACTGTAGCTCTTATATTAATATGAAAGAATATGGAAGTCTGGAGTTTGACTCGTCGGAAATCCTTAGGGGCAACTGAGTCAGCAGACCAAGCCTTCTTGAATTTCCGACAGATAGTCTTGCTAAAATGAACGACTCCTTTGAAGACTTCAAACTGAAGCTCATATTTTAATATGAAAGAATATGGAAGTCCGGAGTTTGACTCGTCGGAAATCCTTAGGGGCAACTGAGTCAGCAGACCAGGCCTTCTTGAATTTCTGACAGGTAGTCTTGCTAAAATGAACGACTCCTTTGAAGACTTCAAACTGAAGCTCATATTTTAATATGAAAGAATATGGAAAGTGCTAAGAGGTTACACTTTTATTTCCTACTTTTTACATATCTTAGAGTTTATATCCAACTTCTAATGCTTTTGTATTCGTCTCAGCTTTTGTAGTCAGTAATCAGCTATGCCTACTTGAAAGCTGGTACTTCTGCATTTATCTCAGCTCACTTAGTCCTGGTCTACATATTTTAGTCTGAGTATCCAGCAGTGTCTCCACTTATCCTGGTCTAGGTATTTTTGTCAGAGTATCCAGCAGTGTCACCACTAAAACAGCTGTTTTTCAAAATCAGCTTTAATATGGATCTCTACAATACTTTTACGTAATGGCATTCAGCTCAAGCTTCACGCTCTTTTTTGTTTTTTTCGAAGATCTACTCAACACCTACTAACAAGTGTTCAATGGCTGTTTAATGCGACACTCAACTGCTAACTGTCAGCTGTCATGTGGACAAGCTTATGTCACACACGTGTCGCAGCAGACATTTTTACGCCATGATATTTACAAACGAAAGTAAATTTGAAGACAATCATTCCGGCAATAAATTTAAGTATCTACAGACTCGTGTTTATAAAGTAACGGTACATTGTTGCAATTGGAAGCGGGTTTATGTAAAAGTTGTTGCAACAATTTGTTTTTATACTTTAGCAACATGTTGCTACAGAGTATACTGGTTTTGTTCACTTAACGGTTGCACGAATCACCTAAAACTAAGCGAGATAGATATAGGCTTATGTAAATATAAATGATGAAGATGACGAGCAAAGTTGAAATCCGGATTGTCTGCCTGTCCATCCATCCGCCCGTCCATGCAAGCTGTCACTTGAGTAAAAGTTAAGATATCTTAATGAAATTGGTACACGTGTTTCTTGGCACAAAAAAAATTAGGAGTTCCTAGATGGGCGTAATCGGACTACGACCACGCCCCCAAAACGTCATTAAAGGAAACCTATAAAGCGCCATAACTAAGCACTAAAATAAGATATTGAGGTATTATTTGGCACAGAGGATTGCAGTAGCAAGGGCCACCTGTGGGCTAAAATTTTTTAAAAAGTGGGCATGGCTCCCCTTCTAATAGGTTTAATATTCATATCATCGAGATCACAAATTCCCATAAAACTACTCTCATAACAACTCAATTCACTAACCCTTTTTTACATTTTGTGGGCTCATTAATCTCTTTGTTTATATTTTATGAGGTCAATGAACCTATTGTTTACATTTGCCGAGGTCAATGACCCTTTTGTTTACTTTTAGCTAAGTCAACAATCTTTGTTTACATTTAGCCAAGTCAACAACCTTTCTTTACATTTTAGGACATTGATCCTTCTGTTTACATTTTGTACGGTCAAAGACCTCTTTGCTTACATTTTGTGAGGTCAATGAACCTTTTGTTTACATCTGTCGAGGTCAATGACCCCTTTGTTTACATTTTATGAGGTTAAAGAACTTTTTGCTTAGATCTGTAGAGGTCAATCGTCGCACCGTATTTGAAGCAGAGTTGCCATTTATCGTGCGCATGGTTTTCGTGCGTTCCAAGCGTTCGAGGAAGCATATGCCACCGAGCATTGTCGCTATGTCTGCAGGATCATCAAGATAATTGGAGTACATGTGTGGCGAATAAAGATAATCGGCACTGCGTTTAGTCGTAATTTACCAACAGAACGCGGTTTGCCGAGTATCAACATGAAGTTTTTCAAATGCGAGTGCTTGAAATGTTGACTCTGGTCATGTGGCCTTAGAAGAGTTGCCTATTATCACTTCGATACAGATTATAATGGATCTCTATGTCTGAAACCGTCCTGTCATCTTTGGTATTTAGGAAAGAAGTAAGATCACTGGGAATGCCAGTCAAATTGCCTCGATTATGTATTAGATAATCGTAGATGGCAAACTATGATGTCTCGGGTCAACTCAACTAAGATGTTATTGGGTAATCTGAAAAAGACCATAGTAATAACATGATCACATAAATTTGCACCAACCGCCAAGCCGCGCACCACCGGAATGCGCAACTCGTTGATATGTTTGTGCCAAAGCCGGATAAGCGCAACAGCTTCGGCGAATCTATAGTACCAGCTGAAAGCACTACCCCGCACACTATGTACAAGTTTTCCTAACAAACCTTTTGTCATAACGAACAAACTCTTGAATTGGCAATAGAAGTAAAATTTCATACAAATTTCCTTCCAAAACTCGAATTCTGTCTAAGTTTTTTGTGGACTATGTTGATTCGAGTTAGAGCAGGTCAATTGTATATATGTATAATTGCTTGGATTCCGATTCTCTGGTTGACGGCTTGCACTTTAAGGTCTTTTCCTGGCTTTAATTTCTGCAAGTTGCAAGAATATGAAATGTTCGGTTACACCCGAACTTAGCCATTCCTTGCAATTGTTTGCATTTGATTTTGTCACTTTTACTCGAAGTCTCGCTGGTCGACAGTTCGGCTTGTCTTCGCTGGCGTAAAACCGGCTTTTGCATTTTACACAAACCCAATCAATTTATTTTCGAATTTATTTGCCGTTTATCGCAAGTGTTTTGCCTTGTTTTTTGCAGCCTGTGCGTTTTTTCTCTATTTTCTTTTTTGTCTTCACTAGGCGAGCCGGTTAGCTTAGCTGTTTGCATGCTGTTAGCTGTCAGCTTCACTTTAGTCGTCTTAGACAGTTGCTGGCTGCAGGAAAAAGTAAAATTTTCTATAGAAAGTTGTTTAGCAGCTTTTCTTACAACGGATTGTACTTATTTTTAGGCAAACTTTTCGACGTTTTGCACAATTTTGGCACACATTTTGGGGATGTAAGTGAGCGTGAACGCTGTTGTATGACGACAAATGGTATTTTTACTACATATTGGGATTTAGGCGCGCACTTTTTCGGGCGAAAATTGTATGGAACTCTGATTTATATTGTAAGTCGCCGCTAGGTGTCCCTGGATTTCTAATATTTATTTTTAACCCACATTTTTTAAATGAGCTATACAATCGAAGGTTTCAAGTTACCTTAGCTACAAGCCTTCCGTCCTAATGAGGAAGTTTTTGTTGTTGGTGTAGCGAAATTTTTCAAAAAATTCTGAGGAATACCGCCGAGTCGACCGAGTTCTAAAAGAAGGTCGTATGTAGACTTTAGTCGACTCGACGGCATTGCTTAGAATTATTTGAAATACAACAGAAACTTCCTTATTAGAACTGCAGGCTTTGTAACCAACGTAATTTAAATCCTTTGATTGTATAGCACCGTTCCCCCTGCGAGTACGGGGGGACCCCTCCGGGTTCGAGGGGAAACCGAATATACACGCGGTAAGGCATGCCTGTCGTAAGAGGCGACTAAGATCCTGGCCACCAGTCCAGGGCTGTATGGACGCTCAACTGGTCGTAGCTTCGGTTACGAGGTCTGACCGGAGACTTAATTCTGGTACCACGGGGAACAGTAGCCCTTGGAGATAACTCCAATCTGTTCATTGGGTTTGGCCCTTTGTGGAGATTCGTGGTGGTTGTGGTTAAAACCCAAATCGCGGGAAGAACTGACTTTGTCAGTCGAATGTGGAGTTGCATTACAACCGGGTGCCGGACCCGAAGTACGGCAGAGGTTTTAGATGGGCCTCGAGCCCTACCAAGGTGGTTAGTGTGTCCATGCCACACTGCCAATTGGTACTGAAAACGCTTAGCATTCTCAGGGCGCTGATCAACGCATTATTTTGTTTGTGCGCCGTGGAGTAAGGCTGTCGTCAGCAAGTACCCACGTTAAACACACCGGATGTTGTATAGCACCGTGTCCGTTAAGTTAACTTGGACCCGACTGTCGTAGAAACAGCCAAAGAAAGCACCATTTATCGTCTCTCCGACTTCTCCAGTTCACTCTAGGGTTATACAGATTGGATAAACAAAAGACAGTCCAAGTCTCTGGGGTGAATAAAGAGCCGCCTTTAGAGTAAATGTCTAATATTATGACTTTTTATCTACAAATAACCTAAATAACAAGGATCCCCACATAAGTAATACCGAGTTGAAAATAGTGTAGATCACGCTGATGATGGAATATGACATAATTATAAAATCGAATGCAAAAAGCTTTTGAGAAACTGTTAGAAAGTCCTCATCGGTTTGACATTAAGTGCTGTTGATGAGGTTAACTATTTTCTAAGCTTCAATCATGGAATTTACAATAACTAGAAGGAGAAGTACGGAACAATGATTTTATTGTTTGGAAGTAGGGTAGTAGGAGTGGAAATGGCTGAAGGAAAAGTTAGAAATCTCCGAATAATATCACAAACATGGTTATTAGCTCAGAGCCTTTACTGCGCAAGACATACTCTCAGATTACTTTTAGCTTAGAAAAGTAGTATTTATGAAATTTTGTCTACAGTCCCACTTGCGTACGAATTTGCATTAACATGACTCCGATACATGCGGATAATCTTTGAACTAACTTCACTTTCCCTTTCATGAAAGTGCTTGTGCAATGCAACTGCCGGTATCCCGCAGCGTACCGTCTTTTATTCGGCTTGTCATCCATCCTCACCATTTGACACATCATGGAAATTTTATTTATTATTAGTAGTTTTGCTATACCGCTTTAGCAGATATTGCTTGTTGGCATTAGTCATGGATGACGGCCAATTTCTTCGCACACACTTAAAATCCAATGAATGCCTTTCATTTATTAGGATGAAAATAAAAGTTGCTCATAAAAACTAATCGCTAATTGATGTCTTTGAACTCTAAATAGTAAAGAAAGTATTTTCTATCTCTATAGTCTGCGTAGCTGAGCGATAATTAGCGATGATTAGCGACTGGAATCTTTCGTCTCAGTTGATTGCAATTAAGACTGAGTATTTCGCCAGAGATGCGTGATAAATATTCTTCTAAAATTTAAAAAATTAGCCAGATTCACATAAAACACAACCTCACATTCTGCTATTTCTGTAGCCATCGCTATAGACCCACTAACCTCTGCATTGATTAACCAGCCATTACTTTAAACTCAGTGATATGACAAACAAAATTTCTACTAGAAACTAAAATTGACCAGATTCACTTGAAAACTTGCTATTGCCCAACCCAGGTTACTGTATAGGTTACAGGAACTCCGTGGATAGGGAAGGAGGGAGTACCTACAAGTAAGTCTTACTACTAAGGATCGACTGGTGCTCTACAGGAACTCCGTGGATAGGGAAGGAGGGAGTACATAAGTCTTTATTCTAAGGAAAGTTAGGTAATAACCGACTCGCATCCAAAATCCTCACCATGCATTCAAGGCAACTCAGACATTGTTATATACTATATATGTGTTAACACACATACGTTTTGAACAAGACTCATTAAAGTATATATGTATATAAATAGAAGTTGTTGAGCTGGTGATTTAGCCATGTCCGTCTGTCTGTATATATACGAACTAGTCTCTCAGTTTTTAAGATATAGTTTTGAAATTTTGCAAACGTCATTTTCTCTTCAAGAAGCTTCTCATTTGTCGAACTGCTGATTACGGACCACTATAACATATAGCTGCCATTTCGGAATCAAGTTCTTATATAGAAAACTTTCATTTGAGATCTTCACCAAATTTGGTATAGATTATTTTCTAAAGCAACAATGTAATCTCCGAAGAAATGGGTCAGATCGACTATAGAACACATAATTACTAAAAGAAATGCACCTGTGAAGGGTATATTAGCTTCGGTGCGGCCGAAGTTAAAGTTTTTCTTGTTTTCAAGTAAGGTAGGATGTGAGCAGTTGGATGAAGTTCCGGTGATACTTATAGTCTAACTTCTTGTTTCGTCGATTTTTTCTCAAATTTGTAGATTATTTAAAGACCAATGGATAACTTTTAATTTTTGATCGAAATGCTTATTGACTCTGATATCCGGAGCACCAATATCAAATCCATAGATATTACTTGTGTATAGGTTTTCTTGACGTCTAAACGGCAATAGACCGGAGCAACATCCCTTGGTATGCAAAAGAGAGTTCCATTGTTTTGGAAACATCAAATTGAGAATGTCCAGCTCCGAAAAAGAGTTAAACAACTAAACTTCAAGTGAAACAACTAAATCTCAAAGTGAATATTACACAGTTTTGACTTAATGAAGACACTTTTGATAAAGCAACACCGCAACAAATGTCGCAGCGCTACTTTTTCTATATTTTTTTCAACGCAGAATTTATTTCACGCTCCTCTTTTTAGTGTTTAATAAATCTTTTTTATATTTTGAAAATTTCAATTTTAATAATTCTTCTTTCCCCCTTTTGAGCTTATAATTTATTAGCTATTACAGTTGTTGCCTACTGCCAACTGCTGTGCGTGCGCTCGCCGCCTCCTGGATGGGTTGCATGTGGGCGCCAAACTGTATATTTATAAATAGCATTAGCAACAACAGCAACTGCAATGAAGTCATAGAGCGCACAAATTTAAAGTTTGTGGGTGTGAAATATATGGAAATGGTCTTGCTGCTTTTGTTAGAAGAACAAAATCGTGCAACAACAATTGCAAGTGGAGCAAGAGAAATTGTATATAGCGTGGAGCAAAAGCTGTTGCAATTCTTTTTTGGTTGCTTAGCAGTTTTGAACATAATTTTTAATTTTTATTTTTTCTGTATGCATCTTCCTACTTCCATTTGTATGTGTTTATGTGTGCCTGTGTGTTCCATTTTAACAAGCAAAACTTGTCCGATAAATGGCTTGCGGCTGCCCTAACTATGCTTGCACAAATGTCAAGCATATGTTGCTTCCTCTCGTGTTTTCTTCGCGCTTGAATATTATGAATTTATTGCTGCTGCTTTACTTTACAGCAACAAGTGACCCAATTAATTGTGAAACATTTGCATTTAAACATTTTACTTTGTTCAAATTCTGAGTGTAACAAATGTGAAACGAAATGCATGTGACTGCAAAGTGACAGGCGAAATTAAACAATTAACCAGAAGTGTGAACGGGGTCTAATCAAAGTGTACAATGTCATATAAGTAAGAACAAAGAAAAAAGCAAGCAGAACCTTCGGAAGTCATCCAAGCAGTCATGAAGCAGGAGCAACTTATAATTATACGTAACGACACCCCAGACCATTACAGAACCTCCTACAAAGTTATGCCTCATTCTTTGGTCATGTTTTTTCCGGTATTCTGTCTTCTTTTCCCCGAAAGCAAGGAAATTGGGTGCCACATGAATTCAATCCAAGAAAATAGATCTCGGTTTTGCATCCTATTGTGACTGATGATGAAAAATGAATTCATCACGACAGTCCTGACCGCAAAAATCAGATCTGGAACCAGCCAACCAGCCAAATCAACAGTAAAGGCGACGCCTAAGGAATGCGCTATACTTGGTGGGATTAGAAAGGCTTACTGAACTATGAGCTTATAAAACCGACAACAAGTCATCAAACAGTATCGAACAATTGCCGAGAAACACCCGGAACTAAAAACTATTTAGGAAAACAGCGGCTGAGAAATTTTGCCTTACCCACCTTATAGTATGACCTAGACCATACTCCTTCCGACTACCATTTGTTTCGGTCGACGAAGAACGCCGTCAACGAAATACGATCGACATCAGAACAAGGTATTCAAAATATCCTTGATTCAT
The DNA here is from genome assembly GCF_024586455.1 of Bactrocera neohumeralis. Taxonomy (NCBI): domain Eukaryota; kingdom Metazoa; phylum Arthropoda; class Insecta; order Diptera; family Tephritidae; genus Bactrocera; species Bactrocera neohumeralis. The sequence continues at coordinate 69,178,628 of NC_065922.1, forward strand.
TCTTGGCTGCCAAGAGAGCGCAGTTCTATTTCAATAATATCCGCAAGTTTACAAGTCCAAAACCTCGGCTTTTACTAAAGAGTTTCAAAAGTTGTCTAATTAAAAATCATCAAACTGAGCACAAATAGTTATATCCTTTTCAGATTACAAGTCGTCAAAAGAATATACTAATTCAATATGAAGAACACCTCAGACCATTTTATTAGGTGTTTCTGTTCTTCAACAACTGAAACTGCGAGTATTTTGTTATTTTTTTTACAAATCCAAATGTAAAAACTTTTGAAGTTTTCGGACCTTCTAAAGTTCGAATTAGAATTTTTTGGAATAACTACAGGCAGTCGCCGGCAATTAAGAAGTAAAGTCCTCACTCAACGAACAAAGACCAAACTCTATAAGTCACTCATCATCACCGTTCTGCTGGACTATGAGAACATCTGACGAGTAGGCGTTATGAGTTTTCGAAAGAAGGGTTCTGCGGAAGATTTGTGGTTCTCTGCGCATTGGCAACGGCGAATACCGCAGTCTATGTAACGATGAGCTGTACGAGATATACGAAGACATTGACATAGTTGAGAGAATTAAGAGACTGGCTAGGTCACATCGTCCAAATGGATGAAAACACTCCAACTCTGAGAGATCCGCCGGGGGAAGACCTCTACTCCGTTGGAAAGACCAGCTGGAGAAGAAGCTAAGTAAACTTGGAATCTCTAATTGGCGTCAAACGCCGAAAAGGAAGAACGACTAGCGCGCTGTTGTAAACTCAGCTATAATTAAGTAAGCGGTGTCTACTCCAATAAAGAAGAAGAAGAAGATGTGAAAAAGTTAGGTTAGAAGCTGTTTGAAAATTTTAACGCTAGAGATAAGATGTGACCATGAGATTCCACGAAAAGCTTATGAGATCCGCCTCAAATAAATAATATCGAAGTATAGTATATATGTAAGTATATAAATATGAATATTATTTCGACCGAGTTCTTAGCAGACCTTGACTTACACATATAGAGGAATATTTTCAAACTCAAAAGCTATTTTCCGCTGACTGATAGTTTAGTACACAACAAAAACTCTACTAAAGGACCAAGCGAACTTATTGCAGTCTGAAACCAACTTTTTTGAGATTATATCTGGACTATTAGCTTTTTGCACGAAATGTTGTGCTCTCAATTGCATTTTAACACAATTCCAAGTCGCAATGCGGTCATCAAGCTAAGCTTTGTGTAACTTTGTAAGGCTTCATGTACCAAACAGCGACATCAAACTGTGTGAACCCGTCGTTGCCATAATTTATTTATTACGACTGCAAACATTACAATTAACAATAGGCTTTGAGACAACTAAGTGAACTGAGTGAATGCTCGAGCCAATGACGCAAGACCGCGACTGAGCGCCAGAAAAAAACAAAGACTGCTATGAGACAAGGCAACGGAAACTGGTACGGGTCGGTAGAGCGTTGTCGAGCAAAAAATATCGCAAATGCAGCAAAAACAAAAATAGCGAAAAAATATTGTTCAACATAAATAATGACAAATGACATGAAAATTGAAATAAATACAACAACAACTGAAGGAATATCAAAAATGTATGTATGTGGCAAACAGGACAGCTAACAAAAACGCACGCACCGCCACTGACACCACTCGCGACGGCGCTTATTGACTTAATTTTCGCATGAAATCATCACGTACAACAACAACAACAATAAAAACACATTATTTAGTGCATGGGCGTGGTATAGTTTGTAACTTTATTATAATGTTGTTGCTGTTGTTGCTGATGAAATTGCGTTATTGCATGTGTGGTGACGACTCTTCCACAACTCCTCGAATTGTCGATTTGTCATTAGACGAGCGCACGCACGCAACTTTTCAGTGCTCTGCTTGGAAACTATTTACAATGCGTAAATAAGTTTAATAGCAGCAACAACAACAAGCACGAAAAATTAGCACAACAACATTACTACGTGTTAGAATTTGGCAAATGTGAGTGTGAGTATTTGCGTTGCTAGGAGACAAGCAGTGATAAAAGTGGCTGAAACACGCAAAGAATTGGGTTAAGAGTTTTTGGGGACAAACAAAGTACAAGCACGGACAAAAACTTGCTGCTCTCATACCAGCGTCTTCTGTGCTAGGGAGGCAGTTCTTTGCTCTGGTTCAACCAGACTATACTAAGTAAGTCTAAATGTGTTAGATCTCCGAAGTAACAGCCCATGACCGGATAAAATCCGGGTCAATTTCAGTAACGTAGAATCCTTAACTAAGACAACTAAGACAAGCACTGTCCGGATGGATGAAAACACTCCAGCTCTGAAAGTATTCGACGCAGTACCCGCCGGGGGAAGCAGAGGAAGAGGAGAAGGACCTGACTTCGCTTGGAATATCCAATTGGCGCCACGTAGCGAAAAGAAGGAACGACTGGCGCGCTGTTGTTAACTCGGCTATAATCGCGTAAGCGGTGTCTACGCCAATTAAGAAGAAGAAGACAAGCACTGACCGCCATTCACAGTGGAACCATTAATACCTTCATCCTCTCCGACCCTCTCAGTGAATGGCGTACTTGGAGTCAAACCACCACCCATTGTAGACGAAGAGCTCGAGTTGCCGCGGGAAACAAGACTGGCCCTTGCGCAGCTTCGTTCTGAATTCTGTAGAAGGTAAACTCCTACTTATCCCGAATAGACGCTGACATATCAAACATATGTCCAACTTGCAATTAGTCCCCGCATGACACTAGCCACCTCTTTGCATGCCCTGCTAATCCTATACATGTGACACCTTCTCCTTTTGGTCCGACCCCGTCGAAACAGCACGTTTCCCGGGCCTACCGGTGATGACGTCGTTCCAACACCCAACAACCGTTACAAAAATCCCTACAACTCCTAATATAAATTGTACCGACCTTGTGTTGAGCTAAGCTATCACTATTGACCCAGAAGAAGGTTTACAAATAATCTGCTTTCTCTTCAAATAATATTTGTGAAGTGAGAATTTCGCAAAGCAACTGATTTCAGAAGTTCTGAGATTATTAAGTAATAAATGTATATCCGATGGTTTAGTTATCCTTCCAGTAATCGCTAGACCAAAGCTTCGTAATACCTATAGCCGATTACGATTAATCCTAAGTGCATAACATTTTAAAGATATATGAGACCATGGTCACAGCTCAAATTCCATCAAATTCAGTACTATAATTTTAGAAAAAGCAGAGCTTGGTGGACCTTAAGCTTAATTCCTTAAATATATGGTATATGCTCCCCTTTTCTGTGCCGAATTATAGATATGTCTTATTTTAAAATATTTCTTCACTTTATGTTTTATTTATATTCCCACACTGTCCTTTTGAAGAGCGGATTTTATTCAACCAAAATACGTTAAATTTTCCAAATGATTTTGATACGGATTCCTAAGGAAACTTAATTCCATTCGCTTGTCTACAGCTTAATAAAAGCTCCCAACAGAGTGGACTCCAAGAAGAAACAAATCAGGTTACAAAACGGCCTGCTGATGATTATTTGGAACCAAACTTTGTCGATCTGTTCGGTATTGTCGAAAATCATTGTAAAATGTTACAAAGAAACGTATGAGATTTTCGACAGCGCCTTGGAATGTCTCTTCTTGTCTATATGATCTAAGAATACAAATCTGGTTTCCGTAACAAAGCAAAAAGGTTAAAGAAGAGCTGTCGAAAATACTTCCGCGCAGTCAAAGACGTCCTTTATATTGAGTTTGTACCATGATTCAGACGTTTTAGGATAGAAGCCATTTAGATTTATATCTGTCAGAAAAAGCGTCTTAACCATTATTTCGAAGTAGGTTTAAGACGTGGAGAACTCTATAGATCGGATATCTGTAACACAACAAACCAAGAAGAAAAGAAAGCTGGGAATACTTGTATGTCAAACCGATTTTAAAACTGCAAACTCTTAGCAGAAGAAAGGAAAGCTGGGAAATATATACAGTGATTTTATAATTCTAAACTCTTAGATAAACGGTTGCATTGGATCTTTGTGATGAAGTGGTCCCTATTTGTACTCCTCCATCATTAAGCTTTGAGCTGTTTCTTGAACTAGAGCACCCATATTACCCTTTGGAGCTAAAGAGGAAGGATGACAAAGAATTCACCTTCAAAAGTTAACCACACATGATCCGAGGTGAGTACACAATTCAACTCACTTCTTTATAGCTGAATAAAAACACTTACCAAACCATGAGTTAATTTCACCAATAACCGAAAGTAAATTAAGACACTTACCTGAAAAGAAGAAAAAAAATGTGGGATTAGTAAGAAATTTAAATACAAGTCGTTTAAAAAACACTTAATAAATAATTTATGACAATGATAAGCATAAATGGAACTTCAAGGCGATAAACTTAAGACGTTTACAAAGTTTAAACTACATAATAGATTTTCGGCTGCATACGAAACAATTTTCGAAGCGTCTAACCAAGCTTGACTTAAAGAAATCTCTTACTCTACGAGTATAAGCCCATTATGAACTCAAACGCTATGCGACCGAATGGATTACGTTCAACCGCCAGTTGGGCTCTTGGCTTGAGGTTGTTGATTTCTGATTCAATTATGTTAATTTAATTCAATAACTTATGCGTCGATGCGAGAGAGTAGAAACTAACAGGAAACTGACAATGCGAATGCATAACATAACAGTAAAAACAAATAGCAATAGGAAGAGAGAAAATTATAAAGAATTGAAAGCAATCGTTGTAGCACAAAGCTAGAGTTGACTAAAGATGGCTCTAAGCTGCAAACAAAGGCACATAAAGACGGAAGGGCCCCCAATACGATGCAATGCAGCTTAAACACGCGCATGATGCATTTATTATTATTTACACGCACTCGCTCAGCTCGCAGTGTGTCAGTCAGCCTCACACGCATACAATCAGTCGCATAACTTACAGCCAACCAATCTGTCGCAGTGTTGCAATGCTTGAAGCTGAGTTATCTGCTGGGCCACACAGCTTAATTTTGTAGGCATATTTTGATGCGGTAGGTCCACGCCAGCAAAAGACAAACAGCTGACAATTTGACGCAAGCAGTTGACAGCAGCTTGACAGAATGGCGGCAGCCCACGGCATGTTACTTTGATTGCTGTATTGTTTAAGTTTAAGTTATGCCTGCTTTTAGAGCTTCATTTTACATTTGCATTCATTATGCGTTTATTGTTGTCAAAAATATGAAAAAAAAAATATTGCATAAATTTTATATGTGACACATTGTCATAATTTTGCGACGGTAACGTCGCACAACAGAAAGAGCGACTGGTGATTTGTGAGCGTTTATGATGAGCAAATTTATGTGCAGCTGACTATGAGCTTGGCTTGGAGTTGGCGCTCATTTCCGCCAAAGGAAATCCGTTTATTCTTACGCCAGAAATGGAGGACAATTAATTGTGAGTCATTTTAAATGTCAAAAAACTGCACAGCAAGCGATTAAGCTAATAGTAGGGCTGAGCGAATTGAGAAGTCGACGAAAACAGAAATTCTTCTTTATTGGCGTAGACACCGTTTACACGGTTATAGCTGAGCCCATCGTTCTTTCTCCTCGCTTCTAAGCGCAAATTAGAGATTCCAAGTGTAGCCAGGGCCTTTCCAACGGAGTGGAGGTCTTCCTCTTCCTATGCTTCCTCCGACGGGTACTGTGTCGAATACTTTCAGAGTTGGAGTGTTTTCGTCCATTCGGACAACATGACCTAGCCAGCGTAGCCGCTGTCTTTTAATTCGCTGAACTATGTGTCGTCGTATGTATGTCGTTCAAATAACTCTGCTGTCTCTTAATTCACTGAACTATTTCAATGTCGTCGAATAACTCTTAGCTGTACGCGTTCACCGAATACGATATTCGCCTTTGTCAATTGACAACGGACTATAAATCTTCCGCAGAACCTTTATCTCGAAAACTCGCAACGTCGACCCATCAGATAATGTCATCGTCCATGCCTCTGCACCATATAGCAGGACGGAATTATGAGTGACTGATAGAGTTTGGTTTTTGTTCGTCGAGAGGGACTATACTTCTCAAATGTCTACTCAGTCCTAAGTAGCAGCTGTGGGCAAGAGCTATTCTGCGTCGGATTTCGAGGCTGACTTTGTTGTTGGTGTTAATGCTGGTTCCAAGATAGACGAAATTATTTACGATTTCGAAGTTATGATTGTCAACAGTGACGTGAGAGCCAAGTCGCGAGTGTCACGACTGTTTGTTTGATGACAGGAGATATTTTCGTCTTGTCCTCATTCACTATCAGACCCATTTACTTCTCTTACGTTTGATAGGTTTCAAAGCTAAGACGGTTCTATACATCGCCAGTCAGAAACTGTAAAAATATTTCATAAGTAAAGGTCTTCTCTCCTTCGGGGAGTATCGTGGTGGCTGTGGTTCAAACCCAAATGCGAGGAAAGCTGATCTTGTGCCGATGCTGTGTGGAGTCTCATAGCGGCCAAGTGCCGGACCCAGAGTTTGGCAGAGGTTTTATATGAGCCGCGAACCTGACAAAGATGCAATATGTGTTCATTTCAGCTTACCAATCGGTACCAAATAATTTTTGCCAAATAATCTCTCGCCGATATTAAAATAATCATATTAAAACTATAACCGTATAATATTCAAATTACCACCCTTCACATCCTAAAAACTACAATAGGTCACAAGAGCAATACTTTCAATTTATATAAATATAATTTTTAAAGCACAAGGCGATGAAAGACCCACATTGACACAGCAGTCGTCAATTATGTACATTTAAAGTCAAATAATTATAACTTCAATATTAGTTCTAGCAATTTTTTCTGTTGCATAAGGCTACGCATACAATTTCGTTGCCAATTTTCGCGCAATCAAATAAGCTAACACCCAAATCCACATAACAATTGAAACATATGTCGCTAAAAAGTCGCTTTTTTCACGGTCACATGTGCATTTTGCGCCCACACAGCGACTTAAATTGCTGAACAGCGACAACACTGATGCGACAGTTTATTCTAGGTACGCTGTGCATCACTATTATAGTGATACCTCTACACAGCTGATAGATTTAGGTTGTGGTTCGAACCCCGAAGAGGCGTGAAGACCCTAGTGCCCTCGTGATAAAATATTTTAACTTATAACTGCACATTTTAATCGATGGACCAATGGATAGATGGAAGAAAACCTAGTTCTATGACTTCGAACTAATACTCGGAACTCAATCAGCATTTGTGGCCTTGTGAGAGCTTTCTGGCTGAGAGTGCAACATTAGAGCTCTATTGAACTACTAACTTTTAGCAAGGTACACATCGCCACAATGACTGGTGTACTAAGTGGACACTATGCCCTTGGCACTCACGCGCTGAAATTAAAGATTTTGGTGAACAAAACTTGCCAAAGTTGCAAGGAGGAAAATGAGGTGGAAACATATAGACACATTCTCTTTCACTGTCTAACTTTCGCCAGACTAAGGTTGCAGCAACTTTCTTTGCCATAATTGATTGGTTGGAATAGCAATTAGCCGCCTCATTAAATCTATGGAAGGCTCTAAGCGCTTTGTCGATCTTTTTCATCCATACCAGAACTCCTTCTGGTGGAATTATTCGTGGCCTCACGAAAATCAGCCTTTTTATCTAGGTTACCCTAACCAAGTCTAACCTAAGTACTTTGAACTCTATTCCTGAGTTAACGACCGTAATTGAATATACCCTTAGGTAGACATAAAGCTTCTGTATATACATAAGTATATATATAAAAACTCAAAGTTGATAGGCCGGACCTGACGTTAGAAAGCCTTTTCAAAGAGACTCGCTGAACTCACAAAACCTCGCGGCGTTCAAAACTTTAATTATACATTTACGTATATTTATAGGTTTTTATATTCATAACTCTGTGTGACCTGTGGTGTTATATAAGACCCTGATAAGGATTATCTGCATCGCTAATTACTATATCACCGGAAATTAGTTCGTCGATTACTCAGAAACTTATAAGTTGGAGTCGCGAATGACCTTAAGAAAAGCACTTGTTTTCTAACGAAGTCTAGGATCTCTATGGACATAGGTTTGGAAGAAGACTCACCAAGAAAGCAGGCTTTGGACGCAAGGACTACTGTGGTAGGATCTCTATGGACATATCTAGGTTTGGATGAAGACTCACCAAGAGAGCAGGCTTTGGACGCAAGGACTACTGTGGTAGCCGAATTGGTTAAGAATTAGGAAGGAATCTTTTACTAAATGAACTATAAAACTCTAAATATTTGCTCGAGATAATTCAGAAAACACTAGTTGCTTTATGGGCACTCAGTATACGTACGCCATTGCCAGACAAATGCTTCACCGCATACTCCACATTATATGCATTGCAACGCCAAAAACGAACACTTACCGCAATCACGTTACGACTAAACAACGAACGACCCCACAACGAATATTCAAGGTGATGTGCTTGAGACGAAGACTTGCGCGACAATAATTGCCGCTGCAGGCGCGAAGTTGTTTTTGTCAAAGCGAAAATTTGCACGAATTATGCTTGCTGCTATTATAAGCGTCAGCGGAGCATTGAGCGGAAAAATTGCGAAAGCAAATGACATTAAATGAAAAGTAAGCAACAAAAATCGCATGCGATAAAATTTTGTGGGTGTGTGCATTTCATGTTGACAACGCTGTCAATGTTATTGCTGCAGCCGCTATTGTTGGTGTGCTATTTAGGCAACGTTTACGCTGCGTTGTTGTTGTCACTGGCTGGCCATTTTTTTTTTGTTGACAAAAACTTCAAGCATTTAGCGGCGAGTGAGAGTGCTTTTGATGGCGCCAGCGAGAGTGCGGGCACATCTCCGTGTGGGTTGGCAGCGCAGGCGCGTGACACAAGTGGCGCGCAAATTTCATGGACTATGAGCGACCGCCTCGCCGTCTTTTTGATTGCTGCAGTGAACATATTTTTATGAACCCAAATTAATTTCCAAAGCAATTAAATCACTGACAACCGTTTAATAAAGCTCGGTTGGAAGAATCTTTAATTTGACTATTAAAGTTGTCGACAAAATCAGAAACCAAGTGAAACCAGTGAAATTTTACGAGATGGTTGTTAAATTGGCGTAAATTAGAAATGTATGTATGTATACAAAAAAATTTTTGAAGCCGTAGAGTGAGGGAAAGCTAATACTAATATGTATTCTCATATGTAAAAAGCACAGGATTTGGTGTTAGGTGCCTGCTGCAGACATAATGCTAAATATATTTATGTACTTTGAGGCACCAGTCTTAACAGAGATCTACGGCATAAGAAACAGCATAAAAAGATACTACTTTAAGGATCACCTAACCATAGGAAAGACATGAGATGGGAGTAGGTTAAGTTTAGTGGATTAAAGTCCCGTACTCCGGTTTCTGGTGCTTCCTCCCACTGAAAAAAACCTTGGTTTCTGCAACAATTGTTCCTTAAGCTTGGATGACTTGACACGAAATAGTCTCTTCAGTGTTGTCTCGAGTGTGAGACGACAGTAAACACTTCTCACGAAATCTTTATATATATAAATCTTCTGACCGTGTGTTTGTAATTGAACTGCTCCTAAACGGCTGGATCGATTTTGATGAAATTTTTTGTGTGTGTTCAAGGAGATTCGAGAATGGTTTAGATTCACAATTTGGTCCACTGGAAAATGTTTTTTAAAATTAATTTTTCATTTGTAATTAATTGCTAATTTTGGAATGTTTGACCGATAGATTGCGCTACCATCGCAGTATCCAATATTCAAACCTTAAATTGGCGTAAACGTGCAATAAACAAAATGATGCCAAAGTAAAAGGCGACATCTGTAGACAAATTTTCAAAACATGGACAGAGTTGTTCGTTCTTAAGTAATAAATTGGGTGATTCAATATATCTATGGGTAGCTTTAACATTTTTTTCATACCTGCTAACTATTGGAGAGAGTATCTTGACAAGCAATTTAAATTTGCAAAAGATCTGGCATAAAAAAATAGCGGCATAACTGAAGTGTTGATAAAAAGGTCTATTAAAATTTGAGATATACAGAAATCTTTTCGAAGCATTGCAAGACTGATGTCATAACCTTGCCAGCCGATTTTTATGTCTTTCCACGCTTGAGAACCGTTTCTTAATATGCAGTCCACCAGGCTAACAATCGATTGAACTCGATTGATTTCACTGATGCACAGCCCAAATTCAATTGTATTTTTACCCCAAAAACCAATTCTTTCTTAACGCACGAAATGCTTTTTGATTCATTTTTGTTGCTTCACCAAAAATGCGATTATTCCTTAACTAATACTTATAATCTAACTAATAGAAATCATATAGATGGTATTAGTAGTATTACCTATGTATCAGCCACAGTAAAACGTGGGCGGGTCTTCTAGTATACCCATAATATGTTATATGAACATAAGAGGTCTTCGCATCAGCTGGTTCAGTGAATGGTTCGAACGGAGCGATCCACAAAATTAGACTGAAAAGACAATATTTGTATAGCGAGAACGACATATTTCAATTTCGACTACAAATGACTAATGGGTTTAGATGCTTTCTGAATCCAAAGTATCACAGTTAGAACAATCCAATGACGTGCGGGTATTGTGAAAAATCTTTAGGAAATATATAGTGTTTAAATTAAAGAGACTTTATACATTAGAAGCAATGGGTTTTAGGACTCTATATAAAACAATTCTTTTAAAATATTTTAGAAATTACTTGCAGCCAAGAGTTCAGGAAACGAACAGCGTGGAAATTCCAAACTGGTGTTACCAATCCGGCAGCCGTATCGTTACATATTGATTACCCAACTATTGCTTCGACACCACACAGTATTGCCAATGGCTTCAAGAATCTATCGGCTATTGCTGCTGCCACCGAAGTGGATTTCAAGGAAGCTGCTGTCATCAATGAGTACATAAAAGAATCCAGTAAGTTTGTTGCTGCTGCTGCTGCCTCTGCTGATGCTGGCATTGCTACCGAAAAGGAGCCAAAAAAGAGGAGCCGGATTCCGAGGAAAACGACGATATGGGTTTCGGTCTCTTCGCTGTAAACAGCTGTACAGTTGAAATATGTAAGTACTACAATCAGTTGTGGGAATTTAGATACCAACCGAATAAAAACGCTACTGGATATACTGTTTTCCTTAAAAATATTGAGTTTTAGGTCAATAACCTTCAGAACTATACCAGTAAAGAAGCTCTATATCCTACACACATATCAGTTTAGTTAATAGTCCATAAAATTCCTTCGAAATATTTTGACTATGACTTTTTGAGGCAAGACTTCAGGGAACTAACTTTTGCCTGACTGTATTAACTTCTACAAAGCTTCGAATTTACTGAGTTTTTGAGGAGTTGTATTCGACTTTTGAACTCCAACGGTATTTTTGTTGTTAACATATTGATGATATGAAAGGTCTTATACAAAGAAAGTTCTCTTTGCTGTCTTTCCAGAGTACCTATCTCATTACGAATGCAACCACTGAACTATCTTCATTGTTCAATCATTAGCTTTTGCCTAAGCATTACACCTAAGCAACACTGTATGCAACCACTACAATAACCGGTGTTAAGTGTGGCACTATCGCACAACCATAAAGCAGATGAAGCAGCAAAGTGGCACATAAGATACATACATATTGACATATTGGTATGGTAATAAAAGAAGATTAAAAACAAGACAAGTCCGTACAACGGTAAAACTAGGTCAAAAGTCGCACCTTAAAACAAAACGAAGACCAGAAATCACTAAATAAAAGCTACAAACAATAAAAAGACGCTGTGCCGTAAAATAAAACATAACAACTGGTTGAGAATCACAAACAAAATTGAGCACTTGAGTGATTTGCAAATTCGGCCAATGGAGATCAACGCAACTGCAAAGCGTCGAAAATAAATGAAAGTACTACATACATATGTATGTATGCATAATGGGAGTGTAAGCAAAATGAGGCGTATAAAAGCATACAAAACGATGAACAAAACAAGCAATGAAAAGTGGAGAGCGCTAAAGAAACGTTAGTGGAGAATGTAGGCTTGCAACGCGGTCACAAGCAGCCAATCCGATTTCGAATGCCACGAGTTAGAGTGTAAGACGTGCAGCGCTCGCAGATAAAGTGCAAGCAGCAGGGAGTTATGACGCTGGAAAAAGCGAAATTTCTCATACAAACAAATATTTAGCTACCTACTTACCTACATAACGTTATATACCTGTAAATATAGCGGTAAAGCATAGACAGTCAGAACTAAAAAAAAAATTTTGGAAGTTGTGTATCAAAGCTTTCTACTAAGGGCCTCAGCGGTTGACAATAGTAAACAAATCGATGGCATTAACCTAAAGCGACGAAAAAATGCCGAAAATTAAATGCATGCCATAGCGGCGCGAGACAACCTGACGAAGGTAAAGTCTTGTAAGCTTACAAAAATATATACATATTTATTTGTGGAAGTTTCACGTTTTCTCCACAACCAAAAAAACAGCAACAACAACTGTTGTACTCATGTAGACATAAGCAACATATGTTTGACTGTCAAACCAGCTGTGCAACAACTGGTCAGTTGACAATTTCAGCCTACTGCCTTGAGTCCAAACGACCAAATTGGCTGTAGCGTAGCGAGAAAAATATTTTTGAAATTTATTTTAATTTACATAGGCGCTACTTGTTGTCAATTTTCATTTAATTTGTTAGACACTAAATCAATGGCTTCACGTAATTATACTATTTACGAGGGTGTGCTTAAAAGTTTCTAGACCAGTTTAGAGTTAATAGTAGCTTATGGAGAGCTTTATAGTAGCTTATAAAGTGTAGTAATATGGGAAAGAATGTACATACTGAAAACGTAAATCACAGCTCAACGAAACTTCCACAAATGCTGATCGGAGCCCGAAATTGGCTATCTGTAGTACTAGACTCTAGCATAAGAAAATTCAAAACACAACCTGGCTGTCTCAAGATCGAAAAGTCACCAACCAGATCGATCATGTTGTGATAGACGGAAGACACGGATCCAGTGTTTTAGACGCGCGTACGCACTAAGGTCCTAATATCGACTCGGACCACTAACTTGTTGCAGCAAAGACACGCACGCGCCTCTGTGCAGCAAAAAACGCACGTCAGCAAACACAATGAAGGTTAGACGTCGTGGAGCTGCAATCACAACAGACAGACGAACGATTTTCAACTCGACTTGAACCAAATCAGTGTGACTTTAGGCCTGAAAAATCAACGCCTGACCAGATATTCACCAAGCGCCAAATCTTGAAAAAGACCCGTGAAAAGAGGATCGACACACAACAACACCTCAACATTCGCGGCGTTAGTTCTGTTTCAATTTCAGCCTCGAAATCCAACGCTGATTAACTCTTGCCAACAGGTAATACCCTGTCGGACATTTTTAGATGAGGTATATTTAGAGCTTCAGCGGTATTTTGGATATAATTTCAACCATAAACACTGAAGTCCCCTTATGCGGTAACTGAGGGCTTAAAAGTTATATTCTAATTTCGAATTTTTTAAATAGATCATGTCATAGATGAAGTTACTATTATCGCAGTTTTACTGTAAACGTTTATTACACGCCCAGCGTTCCCACAATCGAGTCTGCATAACTGGAACGGATCCGTATCTTTATCCGGCTAAGGACCGTCAATTCGGCAGTTTTGCTCGAAACAACAACACTATCTTTTGCATAGAGCTCACCATATTAATATGAGCACTTCCATAAAGCGTTCAATTTGTTGACCTACCCTCGTATGTACGGCATAATTAGCGTATCTAGAATACGAGTTAAACGCGCGCAATTTGAGTCTTAAGCATCGAACACCTACACACCAATGTGCTGCCAATTTCTGCCAATTACTCTTATACTATATATCGAGGTATGAATATGTATATGTGGAGATTTGTGGAGGCCTACATGCCACATTACTCAGCGGCAGCATGTTCAAAATATGTATTCGTAAGCCGCGTTCAATGAGGTCAATGTCTGCCGGTACAATATTAATGAGGCATCGCATGATTTTTTCTTATTCTTCTGCTGCTTCGTTTATAGTGAACCTCTTTCGGAACTCTGTGCGGTTCTGAGTTCAATGGCAGTTGCTGTGGAATAGTTGCGCTCACTTTTAATTACGCATAGTGATCTCCAATGAACCGCAACAAATTGGATATCGTTGATGAGCACTCACTGTAATGAGGTTATGTCGGTGGTATGCGCAATATTTGGAACACTTATGACACAATCACGTTTTTTAGATATCACAGAGTTTAGAATAATAAAAAATGTAGTTCGTTATTACATAGAACATAGCTAAAGAGTCAGTTGGGTAGTAAATTCCATGTGATTGTCAAAAATAACGGACTAAAACCAGCCAACCGTTGTGTTCTCATGAGCGTTGCCACTGCATCTCTCAGTTAGGTCGAAGACTTATTGGTGTTATAAGATCCAGAGCTCAAGCATCAATATATAGTTTTTCGGGTTTATAAAAGCCTATTTATCATTTTTGTGGTTTGCATTAACTTTTTTGCGTTCGGGTACTTATTTGTAATGATATTTTTGCTCTCTTCTTCACTTTTAGATTATTTATTTTATGTTCCAGCTGTTGATGCTCCGAACTAGTGTCTAAGTTTTTGAGATATCGAGCTGAAATTTTACACACGTCCTTTTCTCCCCAAAAAGCATTCTATTTGTCAGTATCGCCCATATCGGACCACTGTAGCAAATAGCTGTCGTACAAACTGCACACTCAAGATCAAGTGCTTGTATGGAAAACTTTTTTATTTGACGAGATATCTTCACGAAATTTGATATGGATTATTTTCTAAAGCAACAATGTAATCTCTAAAGAAATTGTTCAGATCGGTTAGCTATAGGATATAGCTGCCATACAAACTGAATGATCGAAATCAAATGCTTGCATGAGCAACTTCCTCATTTGACGATATATCTTCACGAAATTTTGGTATGAGTTATTGCTCATAGAAATAATGTAATATCAGAAGAAATTTTTTAGATCGGTTAACTATAGCATATAACTGTTGTACAAACTGAACGCTCAAGATCAAGTGCTTGTATGGAAAACTTTTTTATTTAACGAGATATCTTCACGAAATTTGGCGAGTATTATTGCTCACAGCAACGCCACAATTTCTGAACATATTGGATCACTATAACGTATAGCTGTCACACAAACTGAACGCCCAAAATTAAAATAAAGATCTGTTGATACGCTTTTATGGTATAACAAACGTCCCAACTTAGCAGTTTAGCCGATATAGGAGGCCCAGCCAAAAACATCCGAAAACAACAAGAACGCAATAGAACGAATAAAGAAAGATATAGCTACAGCTATTACAAAAATAAAAGTAAAGTCGAAAAGCCGTCATGCCTATACAACCGCAACGAGAACGCACGGCTGTAGAAGACCTAGTTGGCCCAATAAACGCGGACAAAGTGGAATACTCTGTGTAGGGTAATATAGCTTCGGCGCAACCGAAGTAAAATTCTCTTTCTTTTTATTTTACTTTAACCTTGTGTGACAATTGTCAGTTCAGGCCCACAGTCATGAAAAATTACGTCAGCGCCGATACAACTTTTAGATTATAAACAATCGATTAAACTAAAGCAGACAAATTAACGCTTTACTTCTGTCACTAGTTTATTTGACAATCAACTGCATTTGAATTACATTTTTGGCAAAGCGCGTTTAATGTTATACAACCGTTTGTTACAGTTACTTTTTTGACATTTAACCTAAAGCTTTACGTAAACTACTTTTTATGCAAGCAACTCAGCGCTTTACAACAAATAATATCAATAGTTATTTGTAAATATGTAGCATAGATATTATGTAGCTACATACTTCGCACAGATGTAACGCGTCAACGATTTTGCTAAAGTGCGAATGCGTACATAATAGACAGAGTCGGCCGCGGCGCAGCTTTAATTACAGCAAATGTCAACAACGCGTACATTCATTAATTTTAGCCAAATTAAGAAATTAATTGGCTGAAACGCGATTTTTTTTTCTTCGCGCAACTATTTGGAAGCTCGTAAATTATTGACTTATGTCACAGTCGGCGCAAAGTAGACGAAGCGTGAAATTTGCAATTTAACGTCGGTTAAATACAGCGCAAACTATTGCAAATAAGTAAAAAAAAAAGGTAAAGCAAGCTTTTATTAAACGTGCAATGCAAAATATTTACAATTTTCACCGCAACTATGGCAACGCCACAGCGGCTAACAGCATCCGTTTCACTTGTTCAATGTATGTAAGTAAGTGTTGAGAGTAGAGTTTGTATGATGAATCAAGCGTATATATGCGACTTTTTGCATGATGCTTACCAGTGGCGTAGCTAGAGGGGGGCAAAGGGGGCCGTCGCCCCGGGCGCAACGTCTTGGGGGCAGCAAAACGATCTTCGCTGTTTTTAAAACTCCAATTCGGGCAAAAATTCCTGCAAATTGTGTCAAAAGTGTACAAGATATAGAGCCAAAATGTGTTTTTTCTACGGCTTTTAATAAGATGTCTTGTAAATTTACTATCAATTTCCTCAAAAACCGTATTGTGAGACTTCAGAATTTGCGTGGCTTCTAGTTCCTTAATTTTATTTACTTAATATCGAAGAAAAATTCGCTTTTGTTCGAACCACCTCATGAAACTTGTAGGTAGGTAGATAAAGCGGGGCGGCAGAACATTCTTGGCCCCGGGTGCTTGAAGTTGTAGCTACGCCACTGATGCTTACAATTGTTTTGCGAAGCTCAAATTGCGTAGCTGCTAAAGTCAAGAAAGCCATTATAAAAATGTAGTATGTAAGCCAAGCTAGGTAGCCTGGTTCATTTTTTTTTTTGCACCAATCAGCGCAGAGCCAACTGAAGGTGTTTTACCACTTTCTGTTTGTACTCGTACGCAAAGCAAAACAACAATTGTGCATTGTCAAAGCGACTGTTGGTCAACCCAGTTTTAGACAGCAACTGCTAGCCTACAAATATGCCGAGTGCAGCAGACGCACTACTGACTAGTGAGCAACACTTTTCTAAAGCACATCTTTCTTTTTATTGCCTTATCTGAAACTACTGTTTGGCGCATTGGTTTTCATTTGTTACTTTTTTTTTACCTTTCTACACGGTTTTGCCTCAGCGTCTAACTAATTCTCCACGATCTTTGCTTCTCAGCGCACATATGTATGTATGTAAGTGTTATTTACTTGGGTGGCTCAAATATCTTCACTCACTTCCAGCGACAAATTAGCGATATGTAGTTAAGCTAGGACGGACCGATAAGTAAGCAGCGAAAGCCAAGAACGCTTGAATACCGTATACAACGACACTTTGCTTTCGATGGCGTTCGTGAAAAATGATCGGAATCGACGTTTTTATACCCTGAACAGGGTACACTAAGTTTGTCACGATGTTTGTAACACCCAGAAAGAAGCGTCGGAGACCCTATAAAGTATATATATAAATGATCAGTATGTTGAGCTGAGTCGATTTACCCATGTCCGTCTGTCTGTTTGTCCGTCCGTCCGTCCGTCCGTCTGTATATATACGAACTAGTCCCTCAGTTTTTGAGATATCCTTTTGAAATTTTGCAAACGTCAACTTCTCTTCAAGAAGCTGCTCATTTGTCGGAACTGCCGATATCGGACCACCATAACATATAGCTGCCATATAAAATGAACGATCGGAATCAAGTTCTTGTATGGAAAACTTTCACATTTGACAATGTATCTTCACCAAATTTGGTATAGATTATTTTCAAAGGCAACAATGTAATCTCCGAAGAAATTGTTCAGATCGGTTAACTATAGCATATAGCTACCATACAAACTGAACACATGGTTACTAAAAGAAATGCACCTTTGAAGGGTATATTAGCTTCGGTGCAGCCGAAGTTAACGTTTTTTCTTGTTTTCTCTACGAACAATAAGCGCAACCATGAGGTCACTTTCCAGCAGAGGCTGTGCGAGAGCGTGAAACGAAGAAGCGGTTGCCTCGACTCGTGGTTGTCGACGATACTTAGATCCACTGGCACACACCCGATGCTGAGTCAAGTAATGGCTATTTTTACCATAGATCAAGAAACACTGAACTTCACGAGACGAATCTGCTCCATGATAGTGAAAAGCTGTGCTAACGGCCAGAAATGTAAGAGTTACTGTTTTCTGGGATTCATTATGATATGATCTACATATGTAATGGTAATGGTAAAGCGGTCGCAGCACTGTGACAACTAATCGATGCAAAATTGCAGCACAATTGGCTCAAACCGCCGCCAACACCACGGCTGAAACAAGCTGAAAGGAGACTATGTTATCAAATGAATCATAATTATTAAAAAAAAATCGTTTTTTGTAGGTTAAGTGATTATGGTACCGCCCTCGTATGTTTTAGCCTACTGCTTAACACATCTTCCTAATGCAACTCACCATCATCATTGATGCCGTCAGTCATTCATAAATTCAATAGGCCTGGCATGAATGATCGCTTAACTGCTGCGCAGCATGAATCTTCCGCATCTCACCCAGTGTGTCTAGTAAACGAACAGGTACTCGGTCTGTCGATCAACATTCGTTGCGGTCACTTGACAAGCATTACTTTATATTGACAACGCCTGCAGTCACAGCCAGTCTGACTATGTATCATTAGTGTTCATAGTAAGTAGCAAGCATCAAGTTGCTTTTGTCCATTTTCAGTGGTTGCACAACTTCACTTTCCGCCTTTTCCGCGTGTGCAGAGGCATATTTTCTCCCGGCTCGCCATAAAAAGCAACTTTAACGTGCTTCCAATGTATTGACTGGCTTAAGGAAGTCGCGGCAACCGACGTTGCATGAGTTTGCACGGATACCAAACCGTTTGTGATGATTTGCAGTGTGCAGTTTTACCACTGGCGTGTGTAAAGTGAAATATTTTCGTTTTTCTGGCACGCCTAATCGTCTTAGACCTATTTTCAACAGGTGCGCCAAACCGGCAGCTGTTGTTGCCATATCACTTACTTTCTATTCATTGCAAATAGTTAGTTGAACGGGTTAAGATTTTAGAAAAGATGGAAAGTAACATCTCGATACTCGTACGATATTGGTCGGAAGTATCCAAATTGTTGTGTTTTTAAGTAGCAAAATATGCCCAGCTTTGATCTCAGTCCATTTTAGACTCACAAATTTATCACACATATCTTCTATGTGCTAAACAGCATAGATAAATAAATTTAGAACTTGCTCATGAGAAACTCCGAGAAAAGTGTTCCTTAAGAGAAACGAATTTGTTTCGCATCCTTCTTTGGCTTCTCAAAACTATATTCAATAAAATCTATAATTATGACTAAACCCGTGCTTATAAGATATATCCTACAACTGAACCACTTCTTAATAGATTAACAGAGATATGCTCATTATCGCGCCATGATAACTGACTATTTGGTGCCAGAGATTGAAGCCACTTCACGCACAACGCATCAATCAATGGATTTATTGAGAGAACGCTTCGTTTTGAGCCAGTCGATTGGCCACTAAGATCATGTGATATCACACTGTTAGACTTTTCCCTGTGGGGATTGGTAAAGCCTAAAGTCTATGTGTACAATCCCGCTTCGATTCGCCTTGAAGAAAAACAACACGCGTGTCATTTGCCAGTTACCAGTCGAAATGCTCGAACGAGTCATCGAAAATCGGGCTCAATGTATGGATGATCTGAGACGTAACCGCGGCCAACATTGAAAGAGATAATCTTCAAAAAGAAATTGCCAAATAATGTTCTTTCGAATGATAATAAACATACCATATTAAATTTGAAGTTTCTGTGTTTTTTCTTTAAGAAACCTTCGAGGATCACCCTTTATATCAAACAATTCCATGAAACAATGGTAAACACATATGTTTTATATATTCAAACTCTAAAAATAGATGATTATATAAGTTTATTAAAACCTATGTACCACATGTGCCAGGTAAATAAATATGTATGTATTTTATTGCAGAAAAATAGAAGTGCAACTTGTAAGGCAGCCTTGAGGTCGGTTGGAACTTAAATATGAATATATTGATACAGTTTCTCAAAGAAAGCCAAAGTAGTCTTCAGATATACATATAGAATAATGCGATTACTGACAGACTTGTTGGATACACGATTCCAATGTTAGAGTCGTTAAGGTTAGAAGCGACAAAAAGCAACCAATTAATAGTGGAGATCAGACAGATCACGCAAGAAAAAAATTTGGTGGACAGTATACTATTACTTGTAGTATGGCAACACATATCCAACTGAAATGATTTGCTACCAATTGGCGGCCATAAATAATTCTTAACCTAGAAAGTATGCCCAGTCCGACTCTAATAGCTATTAAGTTGTCGATATGAACATGTGCTACGTTGCTGAAGCAATCAATGACGAACGCCACGATTTGGCTTGAGCATTTCAATATCTATAAGACCTATTGTACTCTGTTCTAATAAGTTTCGAGAGTATGCATAATTCTGCATTCCACTCATTGCATAAGTTCTAAAAACCCATATTTTTATTAAAATAAATATGTACGCAGATGCAAGAAATAACTTTTATTAAACCAAAAACGGTACGTTATTATGCAATGTCTTTTCTAACCGAATTTGCACTGTAAATATTTAACTATGAAATTAGTACTTCTTGAAGCGAAATTGGGTATAAATACACTTAGAGCCACCTTATCTTCATCAGTTCAAGTCAAGGCTTTAACAATTCTACAATGTTGGCTCTAAGATTAACACTACTCCTGGTGGTTTTGGTATCAGTTGCCAATGCCTTCTTTTTCCTTCCACCACTCAAACCACACAATGGAAAACCTGGAAGACCATGTCCTACCACTAGTACCACTACTTCTTCGGTTTCAACGACAACATCAAAAACAACTAATACAGGAGGAAACGTGATTGTGAGAGTAGGCGGAAAGATCGTTTATGAAGGACAAGTATAAAATTGTATTTCATTGAGAATGGATAAAAATAAAAACGAATTCGGCTAAATCAGTCTACAAAGAAGACTTCAGAGAATTTAGTATGTGACATTGTATATTCTGAATAAATGAACTTTAACCTCTAACAGATAGAGAAATAATGTTTATACTCTACATGTATTACGAGCACTAATTTTATCGCGATATAACGGTTTTGTTAAAAAGCATTTAAAGCGCGGTAAGTTTAGCAATAGATTGCTAGATTAGGTTAGGTCAAAGATCGCACGTAGCCTACTATATTTAGTCCTTTGTGATGCCATAGAAAAGAAGAACTCCTGTGTTCGAACTATAACAAACTTGCACAGGCGTTTAATTTCCACTCCCGGCAACTCGATGGGATGTTGAAAGGTATGCACACCCAAGTGTTTAAGTTTTGATATCCAAAACCAAACTCGGGACTGTCAAGAAGGAAATGTTGAGATGTTTCCACCTATTCTTCTTTCATACAGCTTCTGCAGGTAGTGTCTGGTTGGATTCCCAGCCTTGCTGCGTGGACGCCGATAGGGCAATGACCCATTAAAAGCCTCACAACTATGGAGAGGCTAGCCTTACTCTGAGCCAAGAGATCACTAGATATTTTGCAATCGATCTTGGGTCAAAAGGCTTTTGGGACAGCGCGTGTACCGATTGTGTCCCAGCGCTGACAAAACTTCCGCGAAGCCCAGCAATTTAATAGCAGACCGTAAGAGGATACGGAAACGCCAATCCGCTCCCATTCTACCGTTAGTGGTTCTAGGGTGCATTTCCTTGCTAGCTCTTCAGTTCTGCAATTACCTTCGATTCCGCTATGGCCCGCCACCCATACCTTCTTCTTAATTGGCGTAGACACCGCTTACGCGATTATAGCCGAATTAACAACAGCGCGCCAGTCGTTTCTTCTTTTCGCTACGTGACGCCAATTGGATATTCCAAGCGAAGCCAGGTCCTTCTCCACTTGGTCCTTCCAACGGAGTGGAGGTCTTCCTCTTCCTCTGCTTCCCCCGGGTACTGCGTCGAATACTTTAAGAGCTGGAGTGTTTTCGTCCAATCGGATGACATGACCTAGCCAGCGTAGCCGCTGTCGCCACCCATACTAGTCTTATCAAAAACATACTCGATGCTATTGATAACGAGGTTAGGCACTCATCGACCAGCCCTGCACTGTAAATGAGTTCAAGGGAAGTATCGCCGCTCTGCTATCTGAGCGAATGGCCACTTCTCTAAAGGAAGCCGCACTCCGGAGCAGTAAATCCATTGCTACCTCAATGGCTGTAACCTCAGCTTGGAAGACTTGCAATAGTCAGGAAGTTTGAAACTGGAATTGATAGAGAGCCCTCGACAAAACACCCCTCTCTCCCTTCCTAATAAACATAAAATTTTACACCCGAGATCTTAGGAGAGTTTGTTTTAGAAGCTATAAAAATTTGACGATGAGTATGGCACAGCCCACATTTAGGTAAAACCACATAGCTTCAGACCGGCTTCACCGATTTCTCATATAACAAAACTCTAAGTTCCTTTGGTCTGGTGCTTTATTTGTATTGAATGGATCAAATGGAAATTAAATTTGTGTTATACAGGCGTGCTTGTAGTCCGATTTCTTGCATTTAACACTGTAATATAGGAATATTAGAGGTATCTTAGGTGCGAG
The DNA here is from genome assembly GCF_024586455.1 of Bactrocera neohumeralis. Taxonomy (NCBI): domain Eukaryota; kingdom Metazoa; phylum Arthropoda; class Insecta; order Diptera; family Tephritidae; genus Bactrocera; species Bactrocera neohumeralis. Next base: position 69,201,207 of record NC_065922.1, read on the forward strand.
ATACATATGTGATTTCATGTAAAAGTGAGCGGTACTACGCCCATCTTCCAATTTTGACACCGGCACCTACTAAGCTCTCTTGTGCCATCGTGTTCGTTAAATTTAATTTCTCTGGCTCATTTAATTATTGTTTTATGACACTTTTAGTAGTTTTTAACAAAACCGTTGTATGGGGAGTGGACGCCGCCCATCATTCGATTTCATGTATTTTCACACTATCGAAAGAATGGTTGAAAATATTTGTTCATTTCAAATTTATGTGATATAGCTTTATTGGTTCGGAAGATATACACATTAAACATATTAGGAGGCGGGGACATGTTTACTTTTTTGAGATTTCAAATTCTGTATCTAAATCCGCAATTTAATTAGGACACTTTATACGTGGTCCGTTAACATCCATCTATCCTGGTCCTTACTGTTTTTGCCAAGGAACGTGTACACTCGTGACAACTTGATCATAAAGTTTGACATTTTTTACTTGTGTTGTTTACAGTTACTTTAAATATTCATCTACGTCATTAAAAGGAATTAAATCGCGAACACATTCGGGTGCTTATTTTTTAGATTTTTTGGATTATCTCAGCAACAGTACATCGATGAACTTAATTCAATTTTTGGCGATGAAGTTTCATCAAAGGCCAGTATTTATCGATGGTATGGTGAATTCATTCGAGGTCGCAGATTACTCCAAGTCCGATTTCGTAAAGGTCGTCTAAAATCTGTTGTTGTTCCAGAAACTATTGATGCTGTGCACAAATTAATATTGCCTATCGTGAGATAGAGGAACTATAGGCTGTCGTGAGACTACCATACATTCCGTATTGCACGGGCATTTGACTTTCAAACATTTCCCTTTGGACCTCAGGCAATTTGTCGATCACTTAAAAACAAGTCCATATCAATTGGTCGGAAGAAATGTTAAAAATGCGCACGAAAGTAAAAAACATACGACTGTATGGGCGTTTCAATATGAGTCGAATTCTTCAAAGCAAATGGTTGCCGTTTTTTTGGAACAACTGGACATATCAACCAAACTATTAGAGTAACGCAGAACCGTGAATACTGAATGATATACAAACATTTGTTTGCCAGTTGCCTTTCAAGAAATCATGAAAACCAACCGCCGAAGACGGATCACTCTTCACCAGGACAACGCGAGCTCTCGACTGAAACAACTACATTTTAGAGCACTTAAACTTCGATTTGATGAGTTATCCAAGTCTTGACTAGGCACTGAATGACTTCTTTATATATCCATGCGTAAAAGATAAACTATTAGGTCAACGTTTTTCGACACCTGAAGAGACGGTTGATGTGTCCAGGTTGCATGTTTTAGAGATACATCAACCATAATGACAAAAGTGCTTCGACAACTGATTCAAACGCATGCAAAAGTGTATAAGATGATGGATTGAGCACATGTTTCTTTGTCAATTGGACAGTTTTTCGGCAATTTAATTCGCACAGTGGAATTACGAGACCATTTTACCATTCTCCAGGTAGTCGACGCATATCCCATATCCCACCTTGTAAACGTCAGAAAACGACGTGGATAATGATTTCATCGTCGCCTTCTTAGGATCAAGTTCTCTAATCGAAGCTCACAACTTTGACTGCGACTTGGTCTCTGGGGCGTAATACTAGATCCATATTTTGTCCAAGAACACGAAATGACCAGAAACTCTTTTAAATTGCACTTAAACCACGTACAACCCCAAGGTTGGGCTTGTTGTTCAGAAATATAAGCTTAACAAACCATAGTATGCGACAGTTCAATAATTACAAATGGTACTTTATTGAAAAAAAATTAGTTTAACTTGTAAGGTAGATATAGAGAAATACGAATCCGATATAGAATGACTTTTCCGACAGACTTGCTAAATACTATGATCCCAATGCCAGAGTTGTTAACGTTACAGGCGACAAACAGCAACGAATTGGCAGCGCAGATCGAGCAGACTACGCAGGGAATTTCTTTGGCAGGCAATAGGTTACTCATAGTATGCCGACACATTTCCAAATAAGTTACCGATTTCCTACAACCGACTTTAGAAGCAATTAAGGTGGTGGTATGAACATGCGCCACCTCCATTATTGCTTGCGCTGAAGCACTCACGGACGGACAGCATGGTTTTGCTTGAATATTTCAATATCGACAAGCCGCATAAGGCAAAAAGCTATTGTACTCTGTTCTAATAAGTTTCGAGAGTATGCATAATGCTGCATTCCACTCATTGCATAAGTTCTGGAAACCCACATTTTAATTAAAATAAATATGTACGCAGATGCAAGAAACAACTCTTATTTAACCAAGAATGGTACGTTATTATGCAATGTCTTTTCTAACCGAATTTGCACTGTAAATATTTAACTATGAATTTAATATTTCTTGAAGCGAAATTGGGTATAAATACACTTAGAGCCACCTTATCTTCATCAGTTCAAGTCAAGGCTTTAACAATTCTACAATGTTGGCTCTAAGATTAACACTACTCCTGGTGGTTTTGGTATCAGTTGCCAATGCCTTCATTTTCCTTCCACCACTCAAACCACACAATGGAAAACCTGGAAAACCTGGAAGACCATGTCCTACCACTAGTACCACTACTTCTTCGGTATCAACGACAACATCAAAAACAACTAATACAGGAGGAAACGTGATTGTGAGAGTAGGCGGAAAGGTCGTTTATGATGGATCAGTATAAAATTGTATTTCATTGAGAATGGATAAAAATAAAATCGAATTCGACTAAATCAGTCTACGACGAAGACTTCAGAGAATTTAGTATGTGACATTGTATATGCTGAATAAATAAATTTTAACCTCTAATAGGTCGAGAAGTCATATTTTATACTCTATTGCGAGCACTATTTTTATCAGATCTATCAGATTGTAACTAAAGTCGATAGGTAACATTATCTTGGCATACCTAGATACATACTTGTATGTCGCAGTACGAAAATTTTCGAACACAATTCTAAATTTCACTTTGCAGTATATAAATTAAGCACCAAAAAATATACCGGTATAAAACCTGGCCTGATGACCAAAAATTATTCAAATCGAGCCAAAACCGTTCAATTCTTTGGTACCGAATATAATACCGTATTGCGAACTTTTTATCGAAAATATCGTTCAATCTGTGAGATATATAGTACATATTTATTATAGAAACCCAATTTTTGACATTCAGACATACTATTATCAGGAGAGGTATCGCTCCGAATTCCAGTTATATACAGATCTCACACATTGACCGTTATACTCGGTAAAAACTCATCTAAAGGCACTTTCGTCTACATATTCGGTACCAAGCAGCTTTAACAGTTTTGTTTCGATTTGAACAATGTTTGGTCAAAAGGTGGCACACTGCAAAGGCATTATTCGAGTAAAGTCTTATGTCGCTACATTAACCGATGTTTTATTTGTATATGGGAGTGGGCGGGGTCATCATTAGAAATAACGATCTCGAACCGTAACCCTAACAGTTGCTAGCTAACACTTTGTGGGCTGAAAAGCCTTTGGCCTAATGAAATGAAAATATTGATAATATGGCTTTATTCGTCGACATACATAAGTATGTAATCACCAAATGCATTTGAAATGAAAATGGTTTCTTAAATTTCGTTACCGGTTCGATAGTGTGCAGTTTCGAGGGTTTTTATCAAGAACGCCATATTTAAGTGAAATCCTTTTCGAGAAACTCATTCTTTAGTCTGGGAAAGAGGAAATAATATCAGCGGAGCAAATCTAGCGAATGAAGTGGTATGGGGAGCAGTTGTTAGTGTAATTTCTTGACTTTATCGGTCATACCACGTTTTTCTTTTGTATTTGTAAATGTCCAAAAAACTCTGCACTAAATTACATTTTTTAAAATAAAATATCACTCTAAGTTCAATAACTATAAAATAATTGAATGCGATGTCATGAAACATTGACTGAATTAAGCGGTTACATGGGTTTACGGGTTTCCAAAAATCATTTTTTTTTATTATTTTATTAAATTCTACAACACGTCTAGAATATTGTACTAAATTTTTAAGTTGATCCGAGTAATAGTTTCGCAGATAAGGCCCTGAGAACTTGTGCGCTCGAGGCTAGCTATGCTAAGTGCGTCATTTCTAAAGGCGTTTTTCTCAAAACTGTATTTTTGAAGTCGGTTGGCAGGATTTCTCGAGAACTTCGCAGCCGATATTCATGAATTTTACACATATCTTTCAAATACAATTTTTAAAGACTTGGACGAAGGATGATCTCCGATTACAATTATTTGAAAAAAATACCAGGCAATTTCACTGAAATTTTCATTTTTTCCTTCATCCAACTGTGATGATTACAACTTAACTTAAATGTGATTGACTTGTTATTCATATTTCAACTACAAACATAACAGACTTATACGATGATGACAACGCAATTTAATGTTTCAACAGATTGAGTTGTAAAATTTCAACTAATATTATACAAAAGTTGTTCTATTTCAACCAATATAAAAATATTGTAGAATTTCAACTGAAGTATAGTTGAGTCGAAAACGTAAAATAGCTCAGTGAGCCGAAGGTCATAACATCCAGTGCCCTATATTCTGGGCAATAACAGTCAACGCTTTGCAAATAAATGAACTTCAAGGGAACTAACATTTGCAAGCACTCTACGCAACATGCAAAGCGAAAGTATGCATATGTTTTGAAAAACATATTTTCATAAAATAAATGTGCGCAGATGCATAAATAACTTTTATTTGACAAAAAACGGAACGCTATAATAGAATGTCTCCTCCAACTGAGTTTGCACTGTAAATATTTAACTACGAAACTGAAGCGATTTCTGAGGCGTAATCGGGTATAAATACGGTTGCAGGCACCTCAGTTTCAACAGTTCAAATCAAAGCTTTAACAATTCTAACAATTTAACAATGTTGGTTATAAGACTATTCCTCGTGGTTGTTTTGCTATCGGTCGCCAATGCTTTTTTCTTCCTTCCTAAACCGTCCGGCTGTGGTGGTACGTGTGGTTCCTGTTGCAAGGGAAAGACAAGTGTAAGTGTGACCGTGAATAAGAAACCAGGAAGTAGTCCATCATCCGATACTACTTCTACTACCGCCGCTGCAACAACAACAACGACAGCATCATCAGACACAACAACAACAACGACATCATCATCAGACACAACAACAACAACAACTACAGAAGCAACGACATCAACAACCACAGCATCAACGACAACAGCAACAACAACAACAACAGCAACAACAACAACAACTGCGGCAGCTAGGCGTCGTCGGTTAGGACGTCGTCGTCAGATTGGTGGTAAGAGAAGAGCCGCTTCAGGGAAAAAAGCAGGGAAAAGTGGACGTAAGGGAAAGGGAGTACGCGCTGGAAAAGGCCCTAGGAAAGGAGCTAACGTCGTAGTGCGTAAAAGTAACGGCAGCAAAGCCAAAAAGGCTAACAAGGCTAACAGAAGCAGTAACAGCAAGAAAAAGTCTGCTAAAAAAGCTGGACGCAAACAATGAAAACATATTTGATTGAATTTGTTGTATTTAAATTGATGTTTATTCCCATTAATAAAGTTGTTGGTTAATAATAAAATGAAGTAAAGAAAGAAATAATCGTAATGTTTCGTAATGTCTTATAAACAAAGAGCGACCTCCTTATTATCGTCTCTTGCCGTTCCAGTGGGTTCAAACGATCCACCGGTGGGGGATTGATTTCACATGAAATGTCTGGATATTGCGCTGCTGATTATGAAAGCTATTTATTGGTTCGTCTATGAAACATGCTCAAGAACATGTTCCTATCACGAATAATCCCTAGCGATTTGGGGAAGATAATGGTAATAGTTTGACCGTGGCAAGGTTATAAGCCATTTAACCGACGTTTTGCTATCATAAGGTTTTTGACATTTGTCACACTTATGAAAGAATATTATATATTGTATAATTATTTTATTTTTTTGTGAAAACGAGGCGTGGCTTTACGTGTTTCACTTCTCTTTTCTTTGTTTCAAGATATTCATCAATTGTGGTTGAGGTCATGTGCGCTTTTGACAACTTTTAAGTGACAGTTAAAAATTGGGTTAAGTTTTGAATGAATTTGAGGTTATGTGTTTGTTTATTATTCTTACATGCAATATTGTGTTGGGACGCAGAGTTTAGTGTTGAAAATGTGTGGTTTATGTCATGTAAAATTTAGGTAGGTTTACCGCTATACAGTCCAAATCTATATGGCGGTTTGAAATCATGATAACATTTTAAGATATCGTACATAACGTCTTTGCAGGAATAGTCCCTTTGAGACTAAAACTGTTCAGCTCCCATATACCGAACATGCGGACCCCAGGTGTTATTGCGAATTTTTTATCACAAATATCGGTCAATCTGCGAGATATATTATATTATAGAAATTCAGATAATCCTTATGTGATAATAATATGCCCCTGTACCAAAAATTGGTTCAATAATTCCCTCGGACCCCATATACCTAATAAATAAAATATTTTCAAAACTCCTGTAAGCTTTATACCATCCAAATCGGACGCTGGATATATATAGTTTAATGCCGAGAATGTCTGAAATTATATTATACAGCATGTAATAGCTTTTTTTATTCTAACAAGTCGGTTTTAATCCTTACAAATTGTAAGAGTATCAAATGTTTGCACTCGAACTTAGCCCTTTCTCCCTTGTTATGATTCGAAGGGTATTGTCAACAAAGAACTAGTTTCAGGAGGTAAGCAGATAATAGAAAATACTATTTAGGCGTTTTGCGCCGTTGTATTCCAAACCTCAAACTAAAACTGACCTACGTGACGGGAGCATTTTATGATGGTATCCCCACCATTTACGGTGCAATAACCGAGGTGCTGAAAAATATTCCTATATGGTAAATGGCATAAAAGTGAAGAGAAAACTGACTGACTACCTCGCAACGTTACAATCGACCACAACACGTGCAGCATTAGATAGATAACGAGAGTTGAAGAGGGAAGCGAGACTCATTTGCAGACAAAAAAGGAGAGAGGCCGAAATGCATGAGTACAAAGAGCATGACAAGCTGGCCAACAGGGTAATGCTCGAGAATTCTATGAAAAGATGGGACCTAACAGAAGCTTTCAAGACTGGACCATACTCTTGTAGAAGCCCAGAGGTGATCTAGTGACTTGCGGCCAGAGCATACTGAAATTATGGACAGAACACTTCTCAAGCCTGCTGATTGGCAGAAGCATGCATCAGCTTGTTTGTAGAATATAGTCTGACGAAAGCATGCCCAACGATTGAAATTTAAGTGTGCTCTGCACAGTCCATAAAAAGGGAGTCCCCACAATCATCGCCAACCACCGTAGGATAATCCTTCTCAACAGCGTTAATAAGGTTCTATCGAGCGTACTGTGCGAAAGAGAAAAGCCCAGCGTCAACAAACTGTTTGGACCTTATTAGTATGGATGAAGATTGCGAAAATCTACAACTGACCTGATATTCACTATGCGCCAAATCTTGGAAACATCCGTGAAAAGAGGATCGACACACACCACCTCTTCGTCGACTTTAAAGACGCCTTCGACAGCACAAAAAGGAGTTACCTTTATGTGGCCTTGTCTGAGTTTGATATCCCCGCAGAATTTATACGGCTGTGTAAACTGGAGTCCGTCAGAATCGGGAAGAACATCACCGAGCCGCTTGATACCAAACGAGAAAAGATGCAGAGCTGAATAGAGAAGGTACAACTGGTGGCGTATCGATATCATTGGAACCAGCCGTTAACTCTGCTTTCTCCAACTGGATACAAAGTCAGCCGCGAAATCCGACGCAGAATAACTCTTTCCAAGAAATTGTGTAGGCAATTGAGAAGTAAAGTTCCTGTCGACGAACAAAGTCCAAATTCCAAAAGTCACTCATCATCCTCGTTCTGCTATATGGTGCAGAAGCATGGATGCTGACAACATCTGATGAGCCGCAGTTACCAGTTTTCGAGAGAAAGGTTCTGCAGATAATTTATGGTTCTTTGCGCATTGGCAATGGCGAATACCGCAATCGATGGAACGATGAGCTATAAATGAGATATAGGACGACCTTGACATAGTTTATATTTTGTGCAAAAACACCAGTATTATTATTTAATGACTCGAAAATAAATAAACTTCAAGGGAACTAACTTTAACTTTGGCTCTATGCAACATATTGTGGGAGTATACAAATCGCATAGGTTCCAAAAACATATTTGCATTAAACATATGTGCGCAGATGCAATAGATAACTTTTATTTGAGAAAAAACAACACGCTATTATAGAATGTCTCCTCCAACTGAGTTTGCACTGTAAATATTTAACTACGAAACTGAAGCGATTTCTGAGGCGTAATCGGGTATAAATACGGTTGCAGCCACCTCAGTTTCAACAGTTCAAATCAAAGCTTTAACAATTCTAACAATTTAACAATGTTGGTTATAAGACTATTCCTCGTCGTTGTTTTGCTATCAGTCGCCAATGCATTTTTCTTCTTTCCTAAACCATCATGTGGTTCCTGTTGCAAGAAAAATACCAAAATACATGTGACCGTGAATGACAACCGACCATCAAGCGGCGGAAGTAGTGGAAGTGGTAGTAGTCCTTCATCATCCGATACTACTACTACGACTACCACCACCAGCAGTAGTACCACTACTGCATCAACATCAACAGACTCAACAACAACAACAACCACAGAAGCAACGACATCAACAACCACAGCATCAACGACAACAGCAACAACCACAACAACAGCAACAACAACAACAACTGCGGCAGCTAGGCGTCGTCGGTTAGGACGTCGTCGTCAGATTGGTGGTAAGAGAAGAGCCGCTTCAGGGAAAAAAGCAAGGAAAAGTGGACGTAAGGGAAAGGGAGTACGCGCTGGAAAAGGCCCTAGGAAAGCCGCTAACGTCGTGGTGCGTAAAAGTAACGGCAGCAAAGCCAAAAAGGCTAACAAGGCTAACAGAAGCAGTAACAGCAAGAAAAAGTCTGCTAAAAAAGCTGGACGCAAACAATGAAAACATATTTGATTGAATTTGTTGTATTTAAATTGATGTTTATTCCCATTAATAAAGTTGTTGGTTAATAATAAAATGAAGTAAAGAAAGAAATAATTGTAATGTTTCGTAATGTTTTATAAGCAAAGAGCGACCTCCACATTATCGTCTCTTGACGTTCCAGTGGGTAAAAACGATCCACCGGTGGAGGGATTGATTTCACATGAAATGTCTGGATATTGCACTGCTGATTATGAAAGCTATTTATTGGTTCGTCTATGAAACATGCTCAAGAACATGTTCCTATCTCGAATAATCCTTAGTGATTTGGGGAAGATAATGGTAATAGTTTGACCGTGGCAAGGTTATAACCCATTTAACCGACGTTTTGCTATCATAAAGTTTTTGACATTTGTCACACTTATGAAAGAATATTATATATTGTATAATTATTTTATTTTTTTTGTGAAAACGAGGCGTGGCTTTACGTGTTTCACTTCTCTTTTCTTTGTTTCAAGATATTCATCAATTGTGGTTGAGGTCATGTGCGCTTTTGACAACTTTTAAGTGACAGTTAAAAATTGGGTTAAGTTTTGAATGAATTTGAGGTTATGTGTTTGTTTATTATTCTTACATGCAATATTGTGTTGGGACGCAGAGTTTAGTGTTGAAAATGTGTGGTTTATGTCATGTAAAATTTAGGTAGGTTTACCGCTATACAGTCCAAATCTATATGGCGGTTTGAAATCATGATAACATTTTAAGATATCGTACATAACGTCTTTGCAGGAATAGTCCCTTTGAGACTAAAACTGTTCAGCTCCCATATACCGAACATGCGGACCCGAGGTGTTATTGCGAATTTTTTATCACAAATATCGGTCAATCTGCGAGATATATTATATTATAGATATTCAGATAATCCTTATGTGATAATAATATGCCCCTGTACCAAAAATTGGTTCAATAATTCCCTCGGACCCCATATACCTAATAAATAAAATAATTTCAAAACTCCTAAGCTTTATACCATCCAAATCGGACGCTGGATATATATAGTTTAATGCCGAAAATATCTGAAATTATATTATACAGCATGTAATAACTTTTTTTATTCTCATAAGTCGGTATTAATCCTTACAAATTGACAAACAAGAGTATCAAATGTTTGCACTCAAACTTAGCCCTTTCTTACTTGTTATGATTCGAAGGGTATTGTGCACAAAGAACTTACAGGAGGTAAGCAGATAATAGAAAATACTATTTAGGCGTTTTGCGCCGTTGTATTCCAAACCTCAAACTAAAACTGACCTACGTGACGGGAGCATTTTATGATGGTATCCCCACCATTTACGGTGCAATAACCGAGGTGCTGAAAAATATTCCTATATGGTAAATGGCATAAAAGTGAAGAGAAAACTGACTGACTACCTCGCAACGTTACAATCGACCACAACACGTGCAGCATTAGATAGATAACGAGAGTTGAAGAGGGAAGCGAGACTCATTTGCAGACAAAAAAGGAGAGAGGCCGAAATGCATGACTACAAGGAGCATGACAAGCTGGCCAACAACGTAATGCTCGAGAATTCAATGAAAAGATGGGACCTAACAGAAGCTTTCAAGACTGGACCATACTCTTGTAGAAGCCCAGAGGTGATCTAGTGACTTGCGGCCAGAGCATACTGAAATTATGGACAGAACACTTCTCAAGCCTGCTGATTGGCAGAAGCATGCATCAGCTTGTTTGTAGAATATAGTCTGACGAAAGCATGCCCAACGATTGAAATTTAAGTGAGCTCTGCACAATCCACAAAAAGGAAGTCCCCAAAATCATGGCCAACTACCGTAGGATAATCCTTCTCAACAGCGTTAATAAGGTTCTATCGAGCGTACTGTGCGAAAGAGAAAAGCCCAGCGTCAACAAACTGTTTGGACCTTATTAGTATGAATGAAGATTGCGAAAATCTACAACTGACCTGATATTCACTATGCGCCAAATCTTGGAAACATCCGTGAAAAGAGGATCGACACACACCACCTCTTCGACGACTTTAAAGACGCCTTCGACAGCATAAAAAGGAGTTACCTTTATGTGGCCTTGTCTGAGTTTGATATCCCCGCTCAATTTATACGGCTGTGTAAACTGGAGTCCGTCAGGATCGGTAAGAACATCTCCGAGCCCCTTGATGCCAACGAGATTTCAGACAAGGCGACTACCTCGTATATCTTGGAACCAGCGTTAACACCAACAACAAAGTCAGCCGCGAAATCCGACGCAGAATAACTCTTTCCAAGAAATTGTGTAGGCAATTGAGAAGTAAAGTTCCTGTCAACGAACAAAGTCCAAATTCCAAAAGTCACTCATCATCCTCGTTCTGCTATATGGTGCAGAAGCATGGATGCTTTGCATCTGATGAGCCGGCGTTACAGTTTTCGAAAGGGTTCTGCAGATAATTTATGGTTCTTTGCGCATTGGCAATGGCGAATACCGCAATCGATGGAACGATGAGCTATAAATGAGATATAGGACGACCTTGACATAGTTTATATTTTGTGCAAAATCACCAGTATTATTATTTAATGACTCGAAAATAAATAAACTTCAAGGGAACTAACTTTAACTTTGGCTCTATGCAACATATTGTGGGAGTATACAAATCGCATAGGTTCAAAAACATATTTGCATTAAACATATGTACGCAGATGCAACAAATAACGCGATTATAGAATGTCTCTCCAACTGAGTTTGCACTTTGTTTGACTACAGAAACTGAAGCGATTTCTGAGGCGTAATCAGTCTTGCCCTCGTTCAAATCAAAGCTTTATCAATTCTAACAATTTAACAATGTTTTATAAGACTATTCCTCGTCGTTGTTTTATATCAGTTTCTTCTTTCCTAAACCATCATGAAAGCTGAACTAATCAAAGCGGGTGTTGAGGCCGATACTATCAATATCATCAGCAGTACCACTACTGCATCAACATCAACAGACTCAAATAACAACAACAACCAACGAACGACATCAACAACCACAGCATCAACGACAACTCAACCACAACAACAGCAGCTCGAACAATTTCGTCGGTTAGGACGTCGTCGTCAGCAGCAAAGAGCCGCTGGGAAAAAAGAAAAGTGGACGTAAGGAAAAGGGAGTACGCTGAAAAGCCTTGTCGTGAAACGGCGTTTGGTATCGAAGCAGTAAAGCTCTGCTAAAAAGCTGGACGCAAACAATGAAAACATATTTGATTGAATTTTTTGTATTTAAATGATGTTTATTCCCATTAATAAAATAATAAAATGAACTAAAGAAAGAAAATAATTGCAATGTTTGCACTTAAAACAAAGAGCGACCTCCTTATTATCGTCTCTTGCTTCCAGTGGGGTTCAAACGATCCACCGGTGGGGGATTGATTTCACATGAAATGTCTGGATATTGCTTCTTATGAAAGCTATTTGGTTCGCATGGTCTGAATATCTGTTCTGTTGTAATGATTTTGACCAGGTTTAAAGCCATTTAACCGACGTTTGCTATCATACGGTTTTTGACAATCAGAATATTATATATTGTATAATTATTTTATTATTTTTTGACGGTGGGTTTACGTGTTTCACTTCTATTTTCTTTGTTTCAAGATATTCGCTCGATAGAACCTTATTTGCGATGTTGAGGAGGCTAATTCCACGGTAGTTGGCGCAGATTGTGGTGTCTCTTTCTTATGGATTGGGCATAGCACACCAAAATTTCAATCGCTGAGCATTCTTTCGTTCGACCATTTCTTACAAAGAAGCTGATTCATGCCCCTTATCAGTTCTTCGCCGTCGTGTTTGAATAGGTCTTTTGCATCGGCCCTTCAGGTGGGTAATTTCTTTGTTGTGTCTTCAGGTGGTCGGACAACATGACTTGCAATGGAACGTCGGCTCCATCATCATGTTTGTCGGGCAAATGGAACAACTCGTCAGTTGTTGTCATCGTCCAGGCCTCTGCACCATATAGCAGGACGGGAATTATGAGTGACTCATAGAGTTTGGTTTTTGTTTGTCGAGAGAGGACTTTGCTTTTCAATTGCCTACTCAGTCCGAAGTAGCACCTGTTGGCATGAGTTATCCTGCGTTGGATTTCCAGGCTGACATTGTTGGTGGTGTTTACGCTGGTTCCAAGATAGACGAAATTATCTACGACTTCAAATTTATGACTGTCAACAGTGCCGTGAGTGCCAAGTCGCGAGTGCGGCGACTGTTTGTTTGATGACAGGAGATATTTCGTCTTGCCCTCGTTCACAGCCAGACCTATTTGTTTTGCTTCCTTGTCCAGTCTGGAGAATGCCGAACTAACGGCGAGGGTGGTGAGGCCGATAATATCAATATCATCAGCATACGTCAGCAGCTGTACACTCTTATAGAAGATGGTACCTTCTCTATTTAGTTCTGCAGCTCGAATAATTTTCTCCAGAAGCAGGCTGAAGAAGTCGCACAATAGGGAATCGCCTTGTTGGAACCTCGTTTGGTATCGAACGGCTCGGAGAGGTCCTTCCCGATTCTGACAGAGCTTTTGGTGTTGCTCAACGTCAGCTTACACAGCCGTATTAGTTTTGCGGGGATACCAAATTCAGACATCGCGGCATAAAGGAAGCTCCTTTTCGTTCTGTCGAAAGCAGCTTTGAAATCGACGAAGAGGTGGTGTGTGTCGATTCTTCTTTCACGGGTCTTTGGCGCATGGTGAATATCTGTTCTGTTGTTGATTTGCCAGGTTTAAAGCCACACTCATAAGGTCCAATCAGCTTGTTGACGGTGGGCTTTAATTTTTCACACAATACGCTCGATAGAACCTTATATGCGATGTTGTGGAGGCTAATTCCACGGTAGTTGGCGCAGATTGTGGTGTCTCTTTTTTTATGGATTGGGCATAGCACACCTAAATTTCAATCGCTGAGCATTCTTTCGTTCGACCATATCTTACAAAGAAGCTGATTCATGCCCCTTATCAGTTCTTCGCCGTCGTGTTTGAATAGCTCCATCGGCCCCCGCCGCTTTGTTGTTCTTCAGGTGGGTAATTGCTATTCGAACTTCTTCATGGTCGGGCAATGGAACACCGGCTCCATCATCATCGTTTGGGGAATCAGGTATCAGTAATGCTCGAGAATTCTATGAAAAGATGGGACCTAACAGAAGCTTTCAAGACTGGACCATACTCTTGTAGAATCCCACAGGTGATCTAGTGACCTATGGCCAGAGCATACTGAAATTATGGACAGAACACTTCTCAAGCCTGCTGATTGGCAGAAGCATGCATCAGCTTGTTTGTAGAATATAGTCTGACGAAAGCATGACCAACGATGGAAATTTAAGTGAGCATAGTCCATAAAAATGGAGTCCCCACAATCATCGCCAACTACCGTAGGATTATCCTTCTCAACAGCGTTAATAAGGTTCTATCGAGCGTGCTGTGCGAAAGAGTAAAGCCGAGCGTCAACAAACTGTTTGGACCTTTTTAGTATGGATGAAGATTGCGAAAATCTACAACTGACCTGATATTCACTATGCGCCAAATCTTGGAAACATCCGTGAAAAGAGGATCGACACACACCACCTCTTCGTCGACTTTAAAGACGCCTTCGACAGCACAAAAAGGAGTTACCTTTATGTGGCCTTGTCTGAGTTTGATATCCCCGCAGAATTTATACGGCTGTGTAAACTGGAGTCCGTCAGAATCGGGAAGAACATCACCGAGCCGCTTGATACCAAACGAGGTTTCAGACAAGGCGACCACCTATCGTGCAACTTCTTTACTCTACTCCTGGAGAAAAGATGCAGAGCGGAATAGAGAAGGTACAACTGGTGGCGTACGGCGATGACATCGATATCATTGCCATAGCAACCGCGCCGTTACCTCTGCTTTCTCCAAACTGGATAAGGAAGCGAAGTAAATGGGTCTGGTAGTGAACGAGGGTAAGACGAAATATCTCCTCTCATTAAGCAAACCATCGTCAAATTCGTGACTTGTCTTTCAAGTCACTATTGACAGTCCCAAGTTATAACTAGATAAGTCGTCTATCTTGGAACCAGCGTTAACACCAACAACAAAGTCAGCCGCGAAATCCGACGCAGAATAACTCTTTCCAAGAAATTGTGTAGGCAATTGAGAAGTAAAGTTCCTGTCGACGAACAAAGTCCAAATTCCAAAAGTCACTCATCATCCTCGTTCTGCTATATGGTGCAGAAGCATGGATGCTGACAACATCTGATGAGCCGGCGTTACCAGTTTTCGAAAGAAAGGTTCTGCAGATAATTTATGGTTCTTTGCGCATTGGCAATGGCGAATACCGCAATCGATGGAACGATGAGCTATAGATGAGATATAGGACGACCTTGACATAGTTTATATTTTGTGCAAAAACACCAGTATTATTATTTAATGACTCGAAAATAAATAAACTTCAAGGGAACTAACTTTAACTTTGGCTCTATGCAACATATTGTGAGAGTATACAAATCGCATAGGTTCCAAAAACATATTTGCATTAAACATATGTGCGCAGATGCAACAAATAACTTTTATTTGAGAAAAAACAACACGCTATTATTGAATGTCTCCTCCAACTGAGTTTGCACTGTAAATATTTAACTACGAAACTGAAGCGATTCCTGAGGCGTAATCGGGTATAAATACGGTTGCAGCCACCTCAGTTTCAACAGTTCAAATCAAAGCTTTAACAATTCTAACAATTTAACAATGTTGGTTATAAGACTATTCCTCGTGGTTGTTTTGCTATCGGTCGCCAATGCTTTTTCTTCCTTCCTAAACCGTCCGGCTGTGGTGGTACGTGTGGTTCCTGTTGCAAGGGAAAGACAAGTGTAAGTGTGACCGTGAATAAGAAACCAGGAAGTAGTCCATCATCCGATACTACTTCTACTACCGCCGCTGCAACAACAACAACGACAGCATCATCAGACACAACAACAACAACGACATCATCATCAGACACAACAACAACAACAACCACAGAAGCAACGACATCAACAACCACAGCATCAACGACAACAGCAACAACAACAACAACAGCAACAACAACAACAACGGCGGCAGCTAGGCGTCGTCGGTTAGGACGTCGTCGTCAGATTGGTGGTAAGAGAAGAGCCGCTTCAGGGAAAAAAGCAGGGAAAAGTGGACGTAAGGGAAAGGGAGTACGCGCTGGAAAAGGCCCTAGGAAAGCCGCTAACGTCGTGGTACGTAAAAGTAACGGCAGCAAAGCCAAAAAGGCTAACAAGGCTAACAGAAGCAGTAACAGCAAGAAAAAGTCTGCTAAAAAAGCTGGACGCAAACAATGAAAACATATTTGATTGAATTTGTTGTATTTAAATTGATGTTTATTCCCATTAATAAAATTGTTGGTTAATAATAAAATGAAGTAAAGAAAGAAATAATTGTAATGTTTCGTAATGTCTTATAAACAAAGAGCGACCTCCACATTATCGTCTCTTGCCGTTCCAGTGGGTTCAAACGATCCACCGGTGGAGGGATTGATTTCACATGAAATGTCTGGATATTGCACTGCTGATTATGAAAGCTATTTATTGGTTCGTCTATGAAACATGCTCAAGAACATGTTCCTATCACGAATAATCCCTAGCGATTTGGGGAAGATAATGGTAATAGTTTGACCGTGGCAAGGTTATAACCCATTTAACCGTTTTGCTATCATAAGGCTTTTGACATTTGTCACACTTATGAAAGAATATTATATATTGTATAATTATTTTATTTTTTTTGTGAAAACGAGGCGTGGCTTTACGTGTTTCACTTCTCTTTTCTTCGTTTCAAGATATTCATCAATTGTGGTTGAGGTCAAGTGCGCTTTGGACAACTTTTAAGTGACAATTAAAAATTGGGTTAAGTTTGGAATGAATTTGAGGTTATGTGTTTGTTTATTATTCTTACTTGCAATATTGTGTTGGGACGCAGAGGTTAGTGTTGAGAATGTGTGGTTTGTTTCATGTAAAATTTAGGTAGATTTACCGCTGTATAGTACAAATCTATATGGCAGTTTGAAATCATGATAACATTTTAGTCCCTTTGAGACTAACTGTTCAGCCCCCATATACAGAATATGCAGACCGGGTCTTGTTGCGAATTTTTTATCACAAATATCGGTCAATCTGCGAGATATATTATATTATAAAAATTCAGATAATCCTTATGTGATAATAATATGCCCCTGTACCAAAAATGGGTTCAATAATTCCCCAGTCCCCATATGCCTAATAGAAACATTTTCCAACTTCCAGATGACTTTACTTTACCTTAAGAAAACTCAGAGAGCATGGTTTTCTCTTAATAATATGTAGTTATGCCAAATATTGACAAAAACTGATTATTATTACCCCTATCTTCCATATACCTAATAAAAAAATATTTTCAAAATTCCTGTAAACTTTATACCATCCAAATCGATCCAAATCCAAGTCGATTTTAATCCTTACAAATTGTAAGAGAATCAAATGTTTGCACTCGAACTTAACCCTTTCTTACTTGTTATGATTCGAAGGGTATTGTACACAAAGAACTAGTTGCAGGAAGTAAACAGTTAATAGAAAATACTATTTAGGTGTTGTGCATCGTTGGTGCGAAATAATTTGTAGACCATATATTCCAAAACTGAAAGTTTACATGTCAGCAGCCTTTTATGTACATATGTATGTATCCCCCGCCATTCACGGTACAGTACTCGAGGTGCTGAAGAATATTCATATAAATGCCATAAAAAAATCTATGCAGGTGTAAGTTGATCGGTCCTAAATTGTCTTCAATCTAACGGTACCTAGTTGGATTAAATAATAACTTTCAAAGATAATATAATGTGCATTAAATTTTATGTCTAAAAAGTTCGTATATTTTTGGGACATATGTGTATTCAAGTTGTATACATAGATATTATTTGTATTTTTATTTTTATTATTTGCATCACCTACACGAAGGTCATAACACTCAGTGACCTATATTTCGTGCAAACATAACAGTATTAATATACAATGATTCGCAAATAAATGAACTTCAAGGGCGCTAACTTTAACTTTATGCAACATATTGTGGGAGTATACAAATTGCATAGGTTCCAAAAACATATGTGCACAGATGCAATAAATAACTTTTATTTGAGAAAAAACAACACGCTATTATAGAATGTCTCCTCCAACTGAGTTTGCACTGTAAATATTTAACTACGAAACTGAAGCGATTCCTGAGGCGTAATCGGGTATAAATACGGTTGCAGCCACCTCAGTTTCAACAGTTCAAATCAAAGCTTTAACAATTCTAACAATTTAACAATGTTGGTTATAAGACTATTCCTCGTCGTTGTTTTGCTATCAGTCGCCAATGCATTTTTCTTCTTTCCTAAACCATCATGTGGTTCCTGTTGCAAGAAAAATACCAAAATAAATGTGATCGTGAATGACAAGCGACCATCAAGCAGCGGAGGTGGTAGTAGTCCTTCATCATCTGATACTACTACTACGACTACCACCACCAGCAGTAGTACCACTACTGCATCAACATCAACAGACTCAACAACAACAACAACCACAGAAGCAACGACATCAACAACCACAGCATCAACGACAACAGCAACAACAACAACAACAGCAACAACAACAACAACGGCGGCAGCTAGGCGTCGTCGGTTAGGACGTCGTCGTCAGATTGGTGGTAAGAGAAGAGCCGCTTCAGGGAAAAAAGCAAGGAAAAGTGGACGTAAGGGAAAGGGAGTACGCGCTGGAAAAGGCCCTAGGAAAGCCGCTAACGTCGTGGTGCGTAAAAGTAACGGCAGCAAAGCCAAAAAGGCTAACAAGGCTAACAGAAGCAGTAACAGCAAGAAAAAGTCTGCTAAAAAAGCTGGACGCAAACAATGAAAACATATTTGATTGAATTTGTTGTATTTAAATTGATGTTTATTCCCATTAATAAAATTGTTGGTTAATAATAAAATGAATCATAGAAGGAAATAATTGTATTAACGGGTTTTATTCAATAGGGACGCTACAAAAGTATACCGATAGGGACAGCAAACGACGCCTTATTTTTCCCACTTTTGTGACATTTTTCTTCAGTTAGATTTGTCATTTCATAATGGAAAGATATACGATTTAAAAACGAGTCGAAATTATTAAAACTTACTGCCGAAATCTGCAGTCAGTGACCTCAACTTTAAAAGCGCTACATCTAATTTATGGTATTCATAGTTATCCTGTCACATCAACAATTAGACGTCTAGTGTAAAAATTTGATTTAAGGCACAGTACAAAATGCTTCCGTGCCAGTGAGACAAAGAGGTGACCGAAGTGTCGAGAATATTGCTGCCACTAGCGCATCAATTGAGGAAATTAGTCTCTCACACGTTGTGCTCAAGCGTTGGGCGCCTTGTGACGTCATTATGGTGAATTTTGTGAAAAGATCTTGGCCTACATCTTAACAACCATTTCACAATCGTCGTATGATTGTGAATTGGGCTGAGCAGCAAGTTAAAAACGATCCGGATTTTCATCGAAAAATCGTCTTCAGCGATGAGGCTCATTTCTGGCTGAATGGTTTCGTCAATAAGCAAAATATGCATTTTTGGTCAGACAGCAATCCACACGTACTATAAAGTCACCATTGCATTCCGAAAAAATTAAGGTTTGGTGCCGTTTATGGGTCAGCGGCGTCATTGGACCGTACTTCTTCCAAGATGATCAAGACCGGCACATTGTCAGAATCGATTTATTGAAAACCTAGTTTGATGAACGTGTGATCTCACGAGATGGCGATTTGACGCCGTTAGACTATTTCCTGTGTGGCTACGTCAAGTCTATGGTCTATGCCAACAATCCAGCGACGATTGATATCGAACGTGAAATTGGAGCAGTATCGACCGTTTTATGCTTGAAAACCGTCGAAAATTGGGTTCAGCGTCTGGACTTCTGCAAGTGTGCCCGTGGTGGCCATGCAAAAGTTCCATACATAATGGCATTGAAAGTACTTTCACAGGAATAAAGAATTTCACTGATATCCCAAACCGTTTTTGTTTTATATAAAACAAACTTTTGTAACGATCTTTTTGGAAAACCAGAAATGTATATCGTAAATTCTTATAGACATCATGAGAAGCCGCATATGCCGCATACCTTAAAAATTGGTGCCGACTTTATGTTTTTAGAAGTATTACATTATATTATAACTTTTTCTGATTGTTGAGAGGCTTCGAAAGACCACGCTGTAAGGGAATTTACTTCACTTTATATTTCTACTAGTGCGATTTACAACGCCGATTATAAAAAGCTGGTCAAGATTTTACGCAAACTTTCTTGCTTCGTCTAACAAATCTTCTCAAGAATGTTCCTTTTACTTTGGATAAGCTAACTTTGAAAACTAACAGAGCTTTCGGCGGTTGCGTAGTTTAAAAAAGAAATACAGAACATAAGCGCGTAAAACCCGCAAGAAAGCTAACGGAAAAATCGATTAAACATCACTGACGCCATATTGTGACATTTTTGTTGTGAAATATTTTAAGATCAAAGCTGAGAATGTACTGCTTATGACGGCTACAGCGCGTAGGTAACACTGAGATGTTCTGCCTTCATAAACTTCAAAAAGCATTCACACAGCTGATTAGAATTGGTAATGAGCGTAGGAGTGCACACAAATCAAAATAACTCAAGCATATACCACCAGTGATTGAACCGCGCGACAAGACACTTTCTTCACAATTGGCTTCCTCGAGAGTATTAGAACTTTTCTGTGCAGTGGCACTTGCACAGCACATTTCATCGACACTTTTGATTGCTTCTTATACTATATGCTTGTAGTTAGGTATGTATGTACTGACTGCAAGAATAATAGAAAGATTATGCTGAAGAGGAATATCTACACTCGGTGAGCTCAACATAGTACGAGGCTAATAATAGGGTGACATGGTAGACAATCAGCCGTGGCGTGCTACTGGCACTCACTGCTAAGGTCATATTTATGTCTTTATTTTTCGTATACCTTGTATTATGTTTTTAGTTACTTTGAAAGATGTGCCATTTGATTTTATTCGCTTCCGGTTGCCACTCATGCTGTGTGACGTACGTTTGTCGAGTGTACCAATGTTGTTTGATTTGAGGTTAGGTACATATATGCTTAACAGAAATGGCTCTATTTATTTTAGTAGAAAAATTACTAAGGAGCAAAGATTTAGATCAGAGAACGGAGTCATGTATAGACGTTCACGTGAGTGAGGAAAGTTTTCTTAGCACCATTCACCTGGTAATTGCCAGAAATGATTCCTTTACATATGGCTCAAGCAGCTCACGACTTCCGGTCTTAGACCAAGTATCCTCTAGGTAGCCAAAAAACATCCTTTTGGAGGCGAGCTAAAGTTAGAAGGGGTATCATCGCCCCCCCACTGGTTGTCTGCAGGGTTTGGGACTCGCCACATGAAAAACATTACCAATGAAAAGAAGAAAACAGCTTCGGAAGAGAGATCCTCCTTTAGATAACGACCTCTGAAAACACACACACCTGGAATGTCTGGTCCCTTAATTGGGAAGGTCTCGCTGCCCAGCAGGTTGATGTCATAGACGATGATAACATCTGCTGAGTGAACGTTACGAGTTTTCGAGAGAAAAGTTCTACGGAAGATTTATTGTCCTTTGCGCATGTGCAACGGCGAATATCGCATTCGATGGAATGATGAGCTGTACGATTTATACGACGACATTGACTTAGTTCAGGGAATTAAGAGACAGCTGCTACGCTGAGTAGGTCGTGTCGTCCGTATGGATGAAAACACTCCAGCTTTGCAAGTATTCGTCACAGTACCCGCCGGGGGAAGCAGAGCAAGAGTTAAACCTCTCTTCCGTTGGAGAGATCAGGTGGGAAAGAACCTGGATGTACTCGGTAACTCGAATTGGCGCCAATTTGCGAAAAGAAGAAGCGAATGGCACGCTGTTGTTAAAGAATAAAAAATATTGAAACAAATAGAGAATATTTACTAATCAAATGACAGACGTGCTGGGGCTGAAAATTTGGGCCTTCAGTCATAGTTTCTTGGTTTCTGAGGGAATATTTTATGAAATTTTATCTTTTTTAGAAAAATACGTAACACATAAGCCTCTTACTTACATACTTGAGTATATGTACATACATATGTACCATTATCAACATGTTAAGTTTTATCTTAAATAATTTCCTTCTTGGAAACTACAGGCCATAAATAATTATACAACTTCTCTCGAATACTTTCTATGAGCATACACATTACACATACATACATATAATAGAAATAAGCTTATTCAATAGAATGCAGAATATAAGCCCCATTTCAACCGTTATAAGGTTGTAGGCTAATGCTAGTCAAGACCATAACGCCGACAATGACAGCATAACAATAATGAAGTGTCAAATAACAACAACAAAATGGAAAACAACAAAGCGACAACAGTTGTTTTACAGCTTGTGGTAGCGAAGTAGCATAAGAACTAAGCTGAGACGGAGAAAAATTGGGGAAAAAACAAACCGGCAGCAAAGAAGTGTTAACCCACTGCCGCAGTGTCGGCATGTTGCACTACTTTCCGACTGGCAATGCAAGGAAATGGTAGAAGGAAAGGAGGAAGCAGAGTAGCAAATAATATGGTATGACAGATTTTTTTCACTTTTCTTCATTCTTTTGTCACAACTTTTCATGTCATGCTTGCGGTGCGACCGACTTAGCAATGCGTTCATGCATTTAACTTCTGAAATGATTTTTGTAAGTTTTTTACCATTTTCTTTTTTTACGTTTTTATGCTTTAATATTTTTTGTTTTTTTTTTTTTTGTATTTTTGTAGTAATTCTTTTGCTATTATAGATATGTGTGAAAATTTCCATGGTCGTAAAAGAAACGAACGACATTAATGAGCGTTTGACATTAGAATGAGAATGTGTAACTGTAGTCTGGTTTTTTCTCAGGCATGCTCGAAGCGTAATTTAGCACTTTTATTTTAGCATTAAGCATCACATAATCAAAGTGGAGCATTTTTAATTGACATTCAACCACTGCATGGTAATAAAATATTAATTGCGCCACAAGAATTCTTAGAGTGGCAAAACATAGCATATAAAAATATTAAAACAAAGAATTAAAAAAAATTTTAAATTACAAAAAACAAAAAAAAAATAATATAAAAAAAATAAATTTAAAACAAAAATAATATAAAAAATAATTTGAAATTTTATAAATATTTACTTAAAAAAAATTAAAATTAAAAAACTTATATAAAAAATAATTTAAAATTTTTTTAAATAATTATACCTAATGTAATAATATATAAAACTATTTTAATATTAAAATTGTTTTTTTATATTATTATTTTTTGTTTTAAATTTCAAAATTTTTATATAATAATTACATATTTAAAAAAATTTCAAATAATTTTTGTTTTATATTTTTTTCTATATATTACATTATAATTATTTAAAAATTACATTACAATTCTATAATAATTAAAAAAATGAACTTTATATTATTGTTTTTAATTTAAATTCAATTTAGAAAAATTTAAATTATTTTTTACATTAAAAAAAAACATTTTAATTACAAAAAAATAATATAAACAAAATAAATTAAAATTTTATAATTATTTAATTAAAAAAATAAAAATTAAAAAACTTATAAAAAAAAGTAATTTTAAAATTTTTTAAATAATTATAATGTAATAATATAATATAAAAAAATATTTTAATTTATTATTTTTATATTTTAATATTAAAATAACTTTTTTATATTATTATTTTTTTTTAATTTCAAAATGTTTATGGCTACATATTTAAAATAATTTTTGTCTTATATTTTTTTCTATATATTACATTATAATTATTTAAAAGTTACGTTATAATTCTATAATAATTAAAAAAAATTAACTTTATATTATTGTTTTTAATTTAAAATCAATTTAGAAAAATTTAAATTATTTTTTACATTAAAAAAAATTTTAATTACAAAAAAATAATATAAAAAAAATAAATTAAAATTTTATATTTATTTAATTAAAAAATAAAAATTAAAAAACTTAAAATTTTTTTTTTTAAATAATTATAATGTAATAATATAATATAAAAAAATATTTTAATATTTTAATTTTATTTATTTTAATTTATTATGTTTATATTTTAATATTAAAATTACTTTTTTATATTATTATTTTTTTTTATTTCAATATTTTTATAACTACATATTTAAAATAATTTTTGTTTTATATTTTTTTTATATATTACATTATAATTAAGTAAAAATTACATTATAATTCTATAATTAATTAAAAAAATAAATTTATATTATTGTTTTTAATTTAAATTCAATTTAGAAAAATTTAAATTATTTTTTACATTATGTTTTTTTTAATTAATTTTTTTTTTATTTAATTTTTTGTTTTAATTGTTTTTTATGCTTTGTTTTAACACTCTAAGAGTTCTTGTGGGCAAATAATTATAGAAAATTTAAATAAAATCGTGTGAAAAATTTTACTATAAACAGCTAGAAACTCCCACGATTTCACCCAAAGAACTATTTTATAAAAACCCATAATTTTATTACAGTTCATTCAACGAAAAAAAAAATCATTAAATATACAGTAAAATTTAAAATTGGCAAAACCTGCCGCCAAGCCCATTGGCTGGCATTTACAGTTATAGCTGACATCTTTTTCCATATTTCAAGCCTACACTCACACACAGGCAGTTGGCACGTATTTGTTTGTCGGTCCGTTGCAGCGCACATCAAAGGCAACGCACCGCATTTGCAATCACAAAAGCTGATAATTGTTAGTTAATACGTAGTTGCCAGATTGTTAGTTTGCATGCGTTTACTAAAGTTAACAAACTCACTTGATAATTATTATAGCAAATAATTTTTAGGACAAGCCCGTTGTCAACTCGACGACTACCACAGCAGCTACTTTTACGACTGTTCATTGCTGATCCACGAAAGTTTCCACCAGCTAATTGGAAGTCGGCTTTATATCCGGCCGATGACTGTCGAATGTCGCCGTTTTTCACAGCAATAAATTTCAGTTTCATTATATTATTATTAATTGGGTTCTCTGACGAAAAACTTTTTCAAAATCTAGTTAACTCCAACTGAGAATACACAATAAAGTCTTCTTATTTCAAAACCCAATTAATTCCAACAAAGAATAGGGTTACAGAGTACTAAATATCTGAAATTTGTCTTCACCGCTAGCACTAAATACGGCATACACCGAACCAGCATAAGAGTTTTCAAATTACAACTCATAAAGGAAACTGGAATCAATGTAATGAAACATTTATTTAGATTAGATTAGATAAGCGATAGTCGAGCGGCACTTAAAGCGATTTCTGCGTACGAGATCAAATCGCTATTGGTGCAGGAGTGTATAAAACGACTGAATAGTCTACCAGATCGTGATCTGGGTGCCAGATCACAAAGGTATAGCCGAGAACGAAGTGGCTGATGAGCTCGCCCGCTCCGCAGCATTCACCAAAATGGTAGGACCCGAACTTTTCATTGTACTTGGATCCCATATCATAAAGGAGCTGCTCCGCAAGAATGAAGCAGTGGGATAGGTATTGGCAACAACTCATAGGCATGCGCCATTATGTTTAAATATGTATGTAATCAACCTCCATAGGGATAAGCTCAGTCTACTTGTCGCCTTCTTCACTGGCCATTGTAAGCTTAAAAAGCACTTATAGAACGTGAGTCTACCTTCTTGCGCGCATTGCCGTTTCTGCGACATAGAGCCTGAACTGCACAGCAATTTGTAGGCACAGTATAAATGCTAGGTCTAGGTTAGTCGTTGTGACTTATGACAATAGACCTTAGGTCGCGGTACAAACCTCATCGGATAATCTAATATAATCGGACATTTATTTAGTTATGGAATGAAGCGCCGATGACTTGAAAGCACATAATGATTAAAGCCATATGAGGTTACGATGTCGCACTCGTTTGTTATAAAGAAATTTCTAACATCAGACGCCGCACTACGAGTACTCGTATACTGAAAACAAAGGCTTGGTGTATTGTCCGATATACTATCTAATGGCAAATATTCGCATTGTTACAAAATACTTTTAATTGTTGTTTATATTTGTATAATAGTTGTGACACTTGCAAGATGCAAACAATAACTTTTACGACTGGGGTCACTCTGTGCATTGTCACAGCGTTTGAGTTGAACACTTACTTTCACTATTTGTTTCACTTAAAAAACGTAAAGTGTGTTTCTCTTCACAATTTATTGTCGTCATTGCAAATATTTACAGTCCAATTGACGCTTCGTACATAATATTTCGCACTGACGTAACGGTGAAGTGCGTGCAATAGTGAAAGTATCGCATAGACACCGTTTTCAAGTCCAATTGGAACGTCAGTTACGTCGTCATTGTCTTTATAAAAAATTGTTTGCGCAGCTATTATTAATTTGATGATCAAGTTATTTTTTAGGTAATTAAATAGTTATCAAATCGCAGTTTTCAAGTACTCTAATTATTATCTTTTGTGGAAAATTATTAACAAAGCTAACTGTGAAATAAAACGATATAACTTTTCAATAAACATAATGCGCCCGGAAAGCTTGGCAACTATGAAGATTAAAAATGTGTATAAGCTTGGACAAGGTGATTCATTTCCTACTATTTGTAGCATTTTTTTATTCTTGCACCATAGATTGATAATTCTATTAGACATGAGTTGTTCCTTAAATTGAGGGAGAAGAGAAATTCATCTTAATATTAAGGGGGTATTCTACTCTAGAATTTTGAAAAAATCGATTTTTTTTTCATATATTTAAAGTTTAAACCCTTAAGAACATATCCTCCAAAGGATTTTTAAAAATTAAAATTATTTTAAGAGCTACAGTTACTTTAGTGACGCAGTACCTAGCCCGGTTCGGCCGTATCGAATTTTTTAAACGCGTTTTTCTCGAAACTACTTTTTTCCACACGGTACTGGCATTATCTCAAGTTGTATACAATCGATTTACTTGAAATTTTGGGTGAACCTTCTTTATATAATCCTTTATCGTTCCTACCAGCATCGTTTCAAAATTTTTGTTTTTAATATTTTAAAAAAATTCAGGAATTTCAAAAAAAAAAAGCGTAAAAAATGATTTTTATTTTCAGGTAGTCGCCATTTTTCAAAAAAAAAAATTTTTTCGTGTTCCCTGAAATAGGGACTATAACAGCATCCTTACTGATTAAGAATTTCTTTTGATTTTTTTTTCAGACCACCAGGAGAGTCAGGATCAATGTCACCAGGATGCGCCATTTTTTTTCACCTGTCTCGACCCCCCCCCCCCCCCCCCTCTAATTATTTTAATTTTTAATATTTTTGTGTAAAATTTTTTTCTGTATTCTTAAGATATCAATAAAAACACCATAAAAAAATGGATAGTAAAAATATTAATTGCCTTCTTTTTACGACATTTTAAAAATTACCCGAAATTCATGCTTCTAGAGTAGAATACCCCCTTAAACATACATTTGGGGATTTGAAATTGCCTTTCGAATTGCGAAAACTTATTAGGGAAATACTATATGTATATTTCGTTCTACAGCAACCGAAATGGTAGTCCATAATCAACGTTCGAAGCTAAGACCGTCACATAACAGGTGATCCAAGTAGAGGTACTTTTTTCAATAGCCTTTTTTTGACAGATCATGCATGAGTCGTGTCAAGTTGTCATGTTACTTTTGTTTCAGTATTGTTTGGCATTTCATCATGGAAATCTTAGGCCTGAACAAATATATCGTTCTATTTTATTACAAAAATTCACGTTCTGTTTAGAATGTGTTTCAGGCTTCGCTCAACTTATGGTCAACATAATCGGCATACTAAGCGTACTATTCGCAACACCATTACCCATCTTGATTATTGGATAATATTCCACCGAATATACTACGTCCAGAATGCAGTGAAGAAAATATAGTACACTAAGATATATTGCCAAGCGAATCGCTACGCTCTATGGGCTGTTGAAATGTTCCAAGAAGATCCGGCGTTTTCGAGACAAATTTTGTTTTGCGGTAAGACTCATTTCTGGCTCAATGGGTATGTGAACAAGCAAAATTGCCGCATTTGGGCAAAGAGCAACCTGAAGAGATTCAAGAGCTGCCATTTCATCTAGAAAAAAACGACGATTTGGTTTTCTTTGTGGGCTGGTGGAATCATCGGTCCATATTTCATCGAAAATGATAGCGCTAAGAACGCGACCGTCAATGGCGACCGTTATCGCACCTTGATAACCGACTAATTGATGCCTGAAATTGTAGATCTCGGCGACAATTGGTTTCAAGAAGACGGCACCATTTCCCACACATCGCATCAATCAATACATTTATTGAGAGGACACTACAGTGAGCAAATAATTTCACGTTTTGGAGATGGTGTGATATAAAGATAGAAAATGATAGCGCTGAGAACGCGACCGTCAATGGCGACCGTTATCGCTCCTAGATAACCGACTAATTGATGCCGAAATTACAGATCTCGGCGACAATTGGTTTCAAGAAGACGGCACCATTTCCCATACATCGCATCAATCAATACATTTATTGAGAGAACACTACAGTGAGCAAATAATTTCACGTTTTGGAGATCGTGTGATATCCCACTGTTACACTTTTTGCTCTGGGGATATAGTATAACGTCGAAAGTCTATACGGACAATCCCGTTTCGATTCAGGTCTTGGAGCAAAAAATCTCACGTGTCATTCGCCAGTTACCGAGCGAAATGCTCGAACGAGTCATTGAAAATTTAACTCAACGGACAGATCATCTGAAACTTAGCCACAGCCAACCTTTGAAAGTGATAATATTCAAAAAATAAATGCCAAAGAATGTTCTTTCGAATGATAATAAACATTCGCCACTAAATTTGAAGTTTCTGTTTTTTTTTCTTTATAAAAGTAGGGAACCTCGAAATGGATCACCGTATTGCAGCCTAAAAATCGTTACTCAACGGATTGTCTATGGCCTAGTGACATGATGTCAGGAAACTCATTAGAACTTCATCTTGAGATTCCCGACAAGTTGGAAGATCTCTAGATGAAGATCTGATAAGTGTCCTCCGCTTGCACTTAGTAAACTAAATGCAATGACCATTAGTATTTTTGTATATCTAATCTCTTTTCGCTTCCTATCAGCAATTTGTCAAAGACAAATGCGATATCCGGAAATGTCAGCAATTGTGCACAGTCAGAAACAACGCCAGAGTTGTATGCAGCATGGGAACGGAAAACGAGCGCAATGGCCGCATGTTGGCATGACATTTAATTAAAGTTAATTTTTCCCTAAGAACAACAATTAGAGCAACAAACAGTCGCATGCTGTGAGCGCAGCAACTAAGGTTGCCAGAGTGGTGTGAAAGACAAAGCGAAATTAACTTGTTAATGCTGTGAATAATTTATGAAATGCAATTGAATGCAATTTTTACAACTTCACTATGTTTTCTATGTATTCTTTTTTGTTCATTTCTAATTATTATTTACTATTTGTTATTGTTTCTTATCTATTCTTTACTATTGTACTACAGTGTCGCATTGCTGTTCCCACAATGTCTACGAGCGTTTGCACAATATCAAGTTGTACAATAACAACAACGTGAGCAAAAAAGTGCGAGTCAGCTTTTATCAAGACAAGAGGCGTGGAACAGTGTCAAGCACTCATTTATTATATACCATAATATTTATGTACATATGTGTATAGACACACTTCAATGTTCCAATGAAGCCCTGCAGTGAAAAAGTGAAGTTGTGGAACAGATTTTTGTAATAAATCTTCTGGTGTGCTTATAGTATTTGTTGGAAAATAAGACGTTCGAAGGAGGACAAAATTATTAGACACAATTATTGATATCCAGCAGTGAAAATATGAACTTGTGAAACAGATTTTTGTGGTGAACCTCCGCGTGTGTTTATTAAGAGCTGGAAAGTAAGACGTTAGACTATTTTTGGTAGAAGGAAAAAAATTAGTGGACATAATTAAAGATAAACTGTGTGAAAATATGAACTTGTGGAAGCAAGTTTTATAGTAGAGAAACATGAGACTTGTGGAACAGAGTTTTACAGTAAGGAAACATGAGACCACGGGAAATTGGAGTGGAGTGAATAGCTAGACCTTACTTAATTTACTAAGATATTTCACAGATGCTGACCCACACGAGAAAATAATAAAAATGTAATTAGAACTGCGACCACACCCTTCTGCTTTATAATACTTGTACATACATACATACATACATATATGCGTCATCCTTATTAGTTTAAAAACAATTTAAGCACAAAATGTCACAAAATCGCTTAATAATAACAAGAAAACTTATAAACGAAGTATATTATCAGCAAAAGAACAGCAAATACATATAAAATGAGCAAAGCGAAATCTCAAAGAAATACTAAACATTGTTTTGCAGAGCATTGCGCTCATTATTTTATTTACAAACACAAAAAATATATACATATGTATGTATGTACATATGTACTTTACTTTATGTAGCTATAATGATATATGTATGAGCATTACAAACATACATATGTATGTATGTAAGTATAAAGTATAAATATAGTGCATAAGGTTTTGCTTTCATTAACAGTTCGGGTTCAAGTAAATGTCTCTATATATTTCTCATCAGTTTTTTATGACTTTTAAACAATTATTTATTTATTAGCTATACAAAAACAAGAAAAAACGTTAACTTCGGTTGCACCGAAGCTAAATACCCTTCACAGGTGCATTTCTGTTAGTAACTATGTGTTCAGTTTGTATGGAAGCTATATGCTATAGTCAACCGATCTGATCAATTTCTTCGGAGATTACATTGTTGATTTAGGAAATAATATATGCCAAATTTCGTGAATATATCTTGTCAAATGTGAAAGTTGTCCATACATGAACTTGATTCCGATCGTTCAGTTTGTATGGCAGCTATATGTTATATCTTGTCGACCGATCTCAACATTTTCTTCGGAGATTACATTGTTGCTTTAGGAAATAATATATACCAAATTTTGTGAATATATCTTGTCAAATGTGAAAGTTGTCCATACAAGAACTTGATTCCGATCGTTCAGTTTGTATGGCAGCTATATGCTATAGTCAACCGATCTGAAGAATTTCTTCGGAGATTACATTGTTGTCTTTAGGAAATAACATATACCAAATTTCGTGAATATATCTTGTCAAATGTGAAAGTTGTCCATACAAGAACTTGATTCCGATCGTTCAGTTTGTATGGCAGCTATATGTTATAGTGGTCCGATATCGGCCGTTCCGATAAATGAGCAGCTTCTTGAAGAGAAAATGACGTTTGCAAAATTTCAAAACGATATCTTAAAAACTGAGGGACTAGTTCGTATATATACAGACAGACAGACAGACGGACAGACAGACGGACATGACTAAATCGACTCAGCTCGACATACATTTATATATATACTTTATAGGGTCTCCGACGATTCCTTAGGGGGTGTTACAAACTTCGTGACAAACTTAATATACCCTGTTCAGGGTATAATAACAATTGTCAACCACATGGCAGATTGTGGGCTGTTAATTATTTACAGATATTTTTATACATACATACATATTCCTATATAATAATCGTTTGCCCACAAAGGCAGTAAGTTCCTATGAACCCCGTGTAAGAGGTGTAAATATTTGGTTATCAGCTTTTATGTTCATTGCGACAACCTTCATAATTCAAACAAACTACGCAAACAGATAAATCACGGACGTTATTTTTTTCTTTTAGTTCTTTTAGTAGAGTTGTGTCTTTATATTCCTATCTCTTTCTATGTCACTCGACTATTTTACTTTAGCTTTCAAGTTTAATATTGATTAAAAGGTACTGGCGTAAAGATTTACGACTAATCAACACTTTGGCACTTTATTATTTTTTAATTTTTACTATTTTTTTTCATTTGCTTGATATCATTGAACTTCCAGAAATGTTTACGCGAATTTGCGCCAATTTAGCAATTAGAACGATGTTATGCCCTAATAAGGACACAATATACACAATAACAACGGGTTTCTGAAAACCGAGAGGCTAGTCAATAAAGACCGTTAGGTCTAAAAATCAGAGTTTTGTTAGCCAACATTTCAACGCTAAATGATAAGGCTTAAGGGGGTATTCTGGTCTAGACGCATGAATTTTAGGCATTTTTTAAACTAAGATAAAAAAAATTAAAAACATTTTTAGTGTCCATTTTTTTATATGCTTTTTATTGACATTTTAATAATATAAAAAAAATTGCAAGAAAAAAACCAAAATTCGTCGAGATGCGGGCCGGTGGAGTGGGGGCTTCAAAAAAAACGATGCGTCCTGGTTGACGTGATTTCAACCCTTGTAGAGATCTAAAACACACAAAAAAAAAAAAAAAAAATGGCATCGACTTGAAAAAAATTTTTAGTTTTTTCGACCGTTTTTGTTTTTTTTACTTGAAATCATTTTTGGAAAATATAAAAATAGAGCATTGTATAAAGAAGATATATACCAAATTTCAAAGGAATCGGTTCCGTAGAACTTGAGATATCATGTCAACCACCTCAAAAAAAGTAGTTTCGAGAAAAACGCGTTTAAAGTTTAGGAGACAATTCTAGTGAACACGGACGCCACGTCACAAAATCGGCTCTATCTCCGAAAATAAGTCGAATTTTGAAAAATCCTTCCAAGGTCATATTTCTGAAAGTCTAAACTTTCAAAATATGGAAAAAAAATCGTTTTTTCAAAATATGGAAAAAAGTCGATTTTTTTTAAATCCTAGACCAGAATACCCCCTTAAGCGACAATAATATGTGTTTACTGTTGTCGTGAAATACTCAAGCAGTTATGGATGAAGGACCAATCCGGCATATCTGACTTCGGTTGTGCAGACTCGATTGTTGTATAAATAAACTCTAAGCCCAAAGTAAAACCAAACCTACTACCGCAAATCAAAAGTAGTGGTACTACCAGCAGACAATACGAGGTTTAGCGATGTTATGCATTGGCTTTATATGATCTAATATTGATATATACCAAAAATCTACCGAGGCAAAAGATAAAGAAACTTACGTTATTTATCCAAGTAAGGCAAAATGTGTTTCATAATCTCAAATTAATAGCTTGCAAACTAATTTTTTTCTTTAGGCTTTATAATATTTTTAAAATTTCGGAGGATTATGGTCTTGGAAGTAAGGAGATGCCAAAACTAGTGAGTCTACTCTGCGCTTATACTGTACACTTGTAACGATAATGAAGAATGGTTTCAATTCATGCATTCACAACCTCATCAGAATAGTTCCGAATTTCAACTAATTTTCAGTTTTTATTTTATTAGGCGATTAATATCAACAATAGAAACCGGTTAGGCCCAAAAGGCACTGACAGGTGAGATTATTATCCAGGAGAGTACCCTGCTTTCACCCGATCCAGTCCAAATATCTATCAAGTCACATTTTTTATCAACCAACTAAGGAACTATCAGAACCAAATGGATCTTTTGGTAATTTTTAAATTTCGAAAATAACGCAAGCCTTTTAGACAAATATTAAGTGCCTCAAATGATAAATTTAAATTGGCAACTGGTGTATTCAGTGGCTTATTTTTATTTCTAAACACTTTAACAAATGGTACAACTAGATTCTAACGGCAGCATGTTCGTGTTGTGGTTGCAAGTTCTTCTGGTAATTTGATATGGATCGCAAAGGCAAGATAAACCAAAAACAAAAAGGTAACTTTATTAGCTGACTTAAGTTGTCTACCGAAATTCACTTGTTTCTCTTTTCCCTTTTTGTATCTACTGTTTGACGTTTCAGCATTAATTACACTTACTTTAACCATCACTTCCGCTTTTTCCTGCTCGTGTGCGCAACGAATCTACGCTTTGTCTCTCAACTAGGCTCGCCGGTCATATGTTGCACACCTTTATTCTAAGTCATTAATTGTTTAGGGTTCGTACCGCCTATCCACACTCAAAATCGTCATATCATGCTGACACTAATAACAAACAGAACAAATGCCATGACTGGCGGTCCTTTTGACTGCCTACTTGTAAGCGCTAGAAGGGAGACCAAAACAATTCGCCTACCTGTATAAATTTAGACGTGATAACACAGCTGATTAAACATGGATTTTGTTGCAGCTACCTTGAAAGTTATTTGTAGAAATTGGTTTAGTGTTTCTTCAATAGTTTTGTTGCTACCTCTGTGAAAGTAGACACTATAGAACTACCTCCCGATCTTTGTTAGACAATTTTTAGCAAGCAAAAAATGGAGTACAAAAGTTTAATCAGTTTCTTTCGACATAAATAATTCTCAGTAACAATAAACAGCTAATATTATATAACTGATTTGGCTCCCTAAGCTGAAAAATACTATCTAAGGTATCTTAAAAGTGGAGAGATTGCTGAAAAATACTAACTAAGGTAGCTTAAAAGTGCAGAGATTGTATGTTCGCGGACGGTGCGGTCTCTTACGCTTTATGAACTTCTAACCTAACCTCGAAATTAGGTGCATTAAATGTACAAGTGATGACTAAAAATGCGATAGTCTGTTGTAATCAAGCTACAGACGCTTTTTATCACCCGAAAGAGTTGACTGTAAACTCGGTAGTACGACAGAGACTGAGAATAACTGCGAAGACTCTGCAATGAGCGGTGAATGTATCAAAATATTCAAACAAGTATTTAGATTCTCGACGAAGAAAGGCAAAACTCTACAAGTGACTTATCATCAACGTCCTGCTATATGGTGCAGAGGCATGAATGATGACAACATCTGATGAGTCGGCATTACGAGTTTTCGAGAGAAAGGTTCTGTGGAATATTAATGGTCCAGTCGATGAAATGATGAGCTGTACGAGATATAGGACATTGACATAGTGCAACCAATTAAGAGACAGCGGCTACGCTGGCTAGGTCATGTCCTCCGAATGGATGAGAATATGCCAGCTCTGAGAGTATTCGACGCAGTACCCGCTGGGAGGAGCAGAGAAATAGGAAGACCTCTACTCTGTTGGAAACACCAAGTGGAGACCTTGCTACACTTGGAAACTCCAATTGGCGCCAAACAGCGAAAATAAGAAACGACTGCCGCGCTGCTGTAAGCATGGCTATAACCTCGTAAGCGGTGTTTACGTCAATAAAGAAGAAGAAGAAAACATATTCATTACATAAATTGAAATCTATAAAAAATATGTAGCGCTGCTAAATCTATTGCCTTAAAAAAGCAAACAAACAATATTTTCAGTCTATCGACAACTTGAAAGCCAGTTTAAGCGACAGGTTTTTAATTGTTTAAATTATCGAACTTTATAATTGACGCTACCTCGCGCCCGTAGCTAGCTGCAGGCAATTTATTTCGCACTCTTTGCTTTCCCCTACTTTATTAAGCTGCGAGTTTACTGCTTAAATATTTTATTTTTTATTTTAAATATATTCTCATACACACTGTTTTTTGTTGATACTGGTAGCGTTTTGAAAACACGCTCGTCTGCGCATCCAGATTTACACAGAAGACAGTACGGGTAGACGTTTCGGGTAAAAGTTGTTTGCACTGTTTGCCAAAAAACCAGAAATCGTGTTATGAATTTAAATAGATTGCACTAATGATTTGAATGGAATGCTCTAAAGAGTACAGCAGAGTATGAATTAGTAATAAGGCAAGATTAAACATAATAAATGAGGCAGAGCACGGAAAACGGATGCGGTAAACGAACTGTGATTTTGTTGTAGCTCTCTTTTTGTACAAAACTTCAATTCATTAATTTTTTAGCACAAATGTATATTTTATAACAATTCATTCATGCTAGACAGCTGATATAAGCAGCTTTTGGAAAACAAATAACCAGAAAATCTGATTTGAGTAACTTGTTTGAAGCGAAGTCGGGTTACGCACATTTACTGTGTTTCTCAATATTGTCGTGCGAAAATGCAAACTAAAAAAACATGTTTAGAAGAACTGAAATTTGTTAAAACACACTTTGATAACCACAAAAAACCCTTTAAGGCCTAGACGAAATGTCAGAGATTAAATATGTTTATATAGCATTAGCGTGACGAACAGAGTCGATTTAGCTATATCCGATAGTCCATCTGCATGCATATACCCAAATTAGTCCCTCTGTTTTTAAGATATCGCTCTGAAATTTTTCCCACGTCCTTTTCTTTTTACGAAGCTGCTTTTTTAGCGGAACTGCTGATATCGGAACGCTATTACATAAACTCTTATATACTTTCTACAATGTTTGACAAGGTATCTTCACGAATTTTGACAGTAACCACAATTTCTAAATAAAGGTAGCATCTATTAAGGAACTACCAGCAGGGAAATTGTCTCCTATATAAGTTTAAGGTTACTTACACACTGCAGAGTTATTTTCTTGGTCAAGGTAGCAATTATTAGAAAGCAATAGAGGTGGTAATCGCGAACTTCTCTTCCATATATGCTTAAGGCTTAAGCTTAACACTGCAGGGTTGCTTTCTACATATGTCCAAGTAGCATCTATTAAGGAACAATTAAACTTCAGCTGTACATAATTATGATTCTTGCTATCTCTAAGCTTAACAATGCAGGGTTGCTTTCTATGCCCAGTTAACATCTATTAAGGAACAATTAAATTTCAGCTGTACAAAAATATGATTCTTGCTATCTTAGCAGTATATTTCGCTAAATAATGTAAAGTTGAACTTTCAGAACTCGAACTTTTATAACTTGCAGTTCTCCATAACTTGAACTCTTGAATTGACAGTAGAAGTCAAATTTTCTTCCATTTCACGAAATATTTCTAACTCGAAGTGCTTTGTGGATTATGGTGATTCAAGTTATGGAAGTTCAACTGTATCTAAATTAAAATGAGACTTGACATATTATTGAAAATAATTAATAAAATGTTTGTTACTCCGATAACCTTTCCGGTTTGTATCGAGATTGATCTGTAACACAAATAAACACCACTTGACGTCCAGCCCTTGTGGCGCTTGACGTTGAAGCAGCAAAATGCTTGTATACATAAAATATTTACTAAATATTTTCTACTTAATCTGAGCACAAAAAGGGATGATTTCCACCATATATACAAATCAACCTAAGTATGAGCGTGTATGTATGAGAAACAGCGCACAAAAATAAGCAGACCTTCGACGTGAGACCATGTAAGGACATAATGCGCTCAAGAACGGTGGGAGGCGGCATGTTATGGCATCATTGCAATAAATTAAAAGTCAAGATAAAGGGGAAGCAAGCGTTGGAAATCGGGTTTTACGGTTCGTGATGTTGCATTAAAATGTGCAAATTTAGAGAGTGAAATACCAAAAAAAAAAACAAGGATTATGTTGAAGACGAGCTGGAAACATACATATGCATGACAATATGTCCTTAAAAGGATATGCTAGATTTAAGTAAAACAAAAAAAAAACATAAATCAATAAAACACAAAACTGCTTGTATGTGTACCCATTGTAAGCTTGCTTTTTGGCGGCAATTTTCGATATCATGCTTTCAATTGCTTACATTTTTGTTGACGGCGAAGTTCATTTCGTCGTGCTTGGTGCGCTTATAAAATGTATTAAAACTTCTACCCATTTAATAGTAGCTTGTGCGCTAAGTTCTAAGTTCTCACTGCACTACACTTGTCCGGCTAAATTGCTAGACGCAGCAATAACGCAAAGGAAATAACCGCAAAAGTATGTGGCGATTAAAAGAGACGTGTGTCATAAATATAAAATATTTATTTGCTGCATGGAATTTAAATGATTCATTTAATAAACCTATATCACGCTCAACATTTAGTGGTAGTTTGAGTTAGAAAACCGTGTCACATGTGAAATATTTTCGGGATTGAGTTAAAAATAAATAAATATAAACGAGAAACACGCCAACTGCGGTTAGACAGGAGCTACAACAATTCAGTTTTGTTCATTCAGTTTGTATGACAGCTATACGCTATAGTGGCTCGATCTGAAAATTTTGTTCGGGGTTTGCAGCGTTGCTTGGGCAATAATCCATGTCAAAATTCATGAAGATATCTTGTCAAACGGAACGGTATTCCAAAGAAGCGCTGGATTTTGATCAGTCTGTTTGTATATATGCTATATCCGATCTGGACAATTTGTTCAAAGATTATTGGCTTCGACAATTATTCCGTATAAAGCAACCCGCCGTGTTCAGGCAGCCTTAAGCTTATACTTACAATAAGACTGATTCTATAAAAATCAACTCTGAACTTCTTATCAAGCTTTGAACCATTTTAAGAACTAATGCGATGAGACAGTTATAAAACCAGCTTTGAGTACTATTTTAAGAGAAACCACATTTATTATTATTGAGAAAGAAATATTTAAAATCAGTTATGAAAAAGCGCAAAATTTTTTTTTTTTTTTTTTGCGTTAGAAAACGTTAATAAGTCCAAACACAAAAAGTAAGAAGCGAAAATAAACTTGAGATACCCTGCTAAAAGTATTTTAAAATTTTCAAATGAGTAGTTATCGATAAGGCAATGAAAGAAAAAAACAAACGCGCTGGGCTTTCGACTACATAAAAGATAGAAATTTAAAAGATTTTACTTCGATCCCTCTTTTTAAAATCTTTTAAAACCACAAAACGATTTAAACAGGTTCAAGTAACGCTACTTGCCACCTTACTGGTATTATTCAGAAAGAGATCTTCGATATAATAAAATGGCAAGCCAGTTGATTTTTGTCAAAACTAAGATACGATATCGCTTCTTCGGCAAAAATTTCGGAAATATTTTTTAAAAGTAACAATTTGGCAAAGAAGCAAATAAATCATACAAATAAGGTTTTCTGCCGATCTCTCTAGCAAAACACATGTACTACAATTTGTCGAACATATTCCAAATCATCTATATAAAATTTTCTTATTTTTTATATTATAAAAATTTCTTGCACTCACCACAAACATCCAACCAACCCTCCACCCGACTTGGATAATTTATAGCGCAAACGCGATTAAAAGAACGACGTCCCATCTTGTGCCTGCAATATTTGTTGCTATTATGCTCGAAACACCGCGCTCTCTTCGCAATTTCACTCAAACAAATGGATAAATA
This sequence comes from Bactrocera neohumeralis, assembly GCF_024586455.1. Classification (NCBI taxonomy): domain Eukaryota; kingdom Metazoa; phylum Arthropoda; class Insecta; order Diptera; family Tephritidae; genus Bactrocera; species Bactrocera neohumeralis. The sequence continues at coordinate 69,240,302 of NC_065922.1, forward strand.
TTTGTCCTGTCGCTCTACGCTGCCTCTTAACATCCACACTACACTTGTACGCTCTATTTTATTCACCACACTTTATAATCTCTCACTCTCTCGCTGTCTATCGCTCACTGCGCTACTTTCCACATCCACTTGTTCGCACGTACACTACGTGTCCTTCGTGCTCAACCCTTAACACGTTTTGTTTATTTCGAGCACTTGTTTCAGCATATAACTGGTTTTGTCTGAGCTTATTGGATTGCAAGGATATACTGATGCTTATGGTAAAAGCGCGTTATTGCACTCATACTCTTTCCTTGCGATGTGTGAGTGTGAGCACGACGGTTGAGAGGATGGAAACGGGCGCCTTTTTAAGGTGGATGCACGTCGTGTACAAAGTGGACGTGTTTATGCAGTTGTGGATGCTGTATAAAGAGTATTTTTATATTTTATAAAATTGTCTTTGTTTTCGTTTTGAATCTGCGTTTTCATGAAGTGGTTGAGTTGTTTTGCTTTTCTTTACTTCAAGTATGACGTTTGGTGATTTGTTGTTGTTTACAGAGACTTGTTGTTTTATTTTATGCTGTTGAGTGAATTTGTGTCGATTTTATGGATTTTCCAATACGTTGACGGAAAATGCGTTAATGTTGTATGTATGTAAAAGCTTATGCAAATTCGCATTAAAGCTTATTGGTTTAAAAATAGCTGCTTGAGTTCAATCACTTCAATACAAGCAATTTAAGCGCAGATTTTGGTTCGCCTTTGATTGTTTGCATTTTTATTTTTAGATTTTTCTAGTGTATCAGTTGTTACACTTTTTTGCTTGGTTTGGCAATTTTTGAAAAGTTATTAAACAAATATTTTTTTAAATCTTAACACTTGTTGTTATATACCACGGAATTTTGGTTATTAAGCTCAGATTTTTGTCACTTTATATTTGCTAATTTATACACTCACATTTTCACTTGAAATATTTTTTAATATTGCCAGTAGTTGATTTATTTATTTTTTCACTTACATACATTGTATGTATACAAATTTAATATAGTATATGTATACATACATATATAAATTTAACACATTTTATTTTATATATTTTATTTTTATTCTTAGTACCTTTAGTAAAAATTCACTTTACCAAAAACTAATTTTAATCAGCATTATTTTCTTTTTTATCCACAAATAATTCAAACTGTCAAAATTCACTGTTCGCTTTCATAAAAAAATCATATTAATTTATGTCAGCATTTTTTACTTAATTTTTATTATATTTTTTGATTATTCTTCATTTATAATCTCAAAAAACTATTTTTTCTTCATTTGTGTTATATTATTTGTATATTGTTGAGCATACATTTGCATATTTTATATTCAAGCGAGAGAAATTAGCATTGGCGCCATTGAACGCGTTGTATTAAGATTTGCTTAAAAATTTATTATTGAATTTGTTTTTTTGTATTAGTCATGTTCTCTCATTCTTCGTTAAAATTACTTTATCTGCAAAACAAAAAATAAAAATTTTATTTATAAAAAAGTTAACAATATTAAAATAAATACAAATGGCAACTAAACTAAAAAATCTAAATTTCAAATTCTCAGAACAACAATAACAATGCAACTCTTTCAGTTAAATACATACATATCAACACAGCATTATTAATTTACAGCAAACAAAAATAGCAGCACTAAAATTTCTTAATATTTCTTATACAGCCATTTCATTTTTTTACAGCTATACAGATACATATTTATTACTGATGTCTCAGTTTACCATTAGTAAACATTTTTGTAATTAATTCCAGTTTATTACAACTCTTGACATCGCGCTGAGCTGAAAACTAATTGTACGAGCTTATGCAAAATCATTACTGCCAGTCGTTTTAGCAAACAACTTTGCGTTCTTCTAAGCCCGCAAAGCTGTTTGATTACACATTTGCAGAAAAAAACGTATATTTAAATAATTGTGCAAAGGCACCTGCTTTTGATGCTTTTTGAAAAATTCACCGACTTGTGTCCAGCTGTCAAACTTTGTTATACCTCGCGCAACGCTTTTCAATGCCACTTGTTTATTAAATATTTATACAATATGTATGTATGTATGTATTTTACATATGTATGTATGTATGTGTGTATATTATTCGCGCTAAAACTAAACACTAGCTGACCCGTAATTTCTTATTTACAATATATTTTAAATATTACTCAAAATTATTCGAACACCTACATACATATGTTTAAATAAGTTATATGTTTGCTCGAATCGCTGTTGTGTATACGAACAATTTTAAATAATAATTAATTTTATCTGCGGTATTTTACAAAAACACCCACAAACAACACTGCACTTTCGCGAGAAATTAAATGAAATATGCAACAATACTTGCGAAAAGTGATAATTTTTTCAAGTAGTGAAAATATATGTATTAAATAACTTGCGGTTGCTTCGATTTTTTTGTTTTTAAATATTTCTTTTCTTAGTAATTTTTATTTGTGGTACAACACTTTACAATATTTTTCTTTGGACAAGTGTTGAAACCACGAATCGATAACTTTTAAAAGTAAATCGATATAAACTCATTATATTTAAGGTATAAACATATTACATTTAAGTGTAATGCAAATTAGCACCAGCAAACTAAAGCAACTTGTTCAGCATTTTCTTTTTTTTAGTTTTTATTAATTCAAATTATGCTGTTCATGTAATCTAGTTTATTTTATAATTGTATTGCTTCGACTTTTATTTCTTTAATTCAATTTCATGCTGATAATCTGGAGTATTTTTAATATGTACAAATGTTTGCATAATTTTGGTTAATTTTTCAAAGCATGCCACAAAAACAAGATTTTTTAATTTAATAATAATACATTTTTATAATAATTCCAAGTGTTTGCATAATTTTGGTTAATTTTTCAAAGCATGCCACAAAAATAAGATTTTTTAATTTTCAATTCCAAGTGCTCCTTTTTTTATAAATTTTCTTTATTTGTTTGGATATCGCTGCGCAATAACATGTGTTTATTTTCAAAATATGTTAACACATTAATTCTTTAGCAATAGCCACAAAAATTTTGCACTTTTGTTTATTAAAGCTCCAATCACTTCTTTGTTTAAGACTTCGTCTATTCGCTTATGCCTTTAATGCGCGACAAATAAAGCCTGCAAATCTGCTAAACCCTGCACCCACAAAATATCAAAATAAACTAGCTTTTTTTATTCATACCGCATTTACTTATGTATTTATGTAAATATGTATGTATGTATGTACTATGTACAAATGTACAGATTCAAAGCAATACCTGGCAGTCTCACTGTTTTTAATCCAACAGATAGATTTTTTTGCACTTTATTATCAGTATGCCAGCAGCTGTGTATCAGTCTGCAAAATTCGCACAAGTAAACATACACAAAGTGAATACACATGGAAAACAAATCTACACACACATACATACATACGATGTTCGTATGTATGTATGTATATTTTATTTCCACTTTATTTATTTTCTTTGCTGATTTAGTATTGCTTTTATTATATTTTCGCGATAACTATTACCAATTGTTATTAATTTTATTGTATATATGTACATACATATGTATGTACATACACATACATACATATGTAAATGTGCATGTACATCTATATATATGAATCTGTATAACGGTTTTATACGTACATATTGTTCTTATTATTTTCTATGCATTCATACATGTGCATATGTACATACATATGTACTTTTTCTGCCTAGATACATACATACATACATATGTATATACAGTCTGTTATACAATATATTGTCAACGCACTTTATCAACACCCGCATGTGAATTTGCCGTTTTGTGTGTTAACAGCGTAGGCACTTGTCTGCTGCAACGCTCATCACACAAACTTACACAAATCTGCAATTATATACACGTTTATGTAAATATGTAAGTATTTTATTTTACACAAAACATATTTTCAAAGTTCCAATTAACAAACAAACATTTTATTGCGTGCAGTTAAAAATTGTATTTGTGTTTACATATGTATATGCTTTATAAAGTTAATTCCCACAGCTTCTTTTGCAACAAACAAATAATGCGACTAAATTCTTAACTCTCTTCGTTTCTCGCGTTAAAATACCAAGCAACAACTTCTTGAGCAAAAAAAACATTACGCTAGCATGCCAACAACTCCCATATGAATACATATTTACATACATACATGCATACATATACTCGTATACGCATGTAAATAAATGTCAACTCCAAAGGGACTAACGCACCTACATACAAATACACATTGCTTTCGCTCGTTGAGTGATGACTTTGAACGAGACAACAGAATCTAATAAGCAAATAGTTGTGACAAACATTTGTACATACGCACATTTTCACCTGTGTGCATAGAGCCAATTCGTCGGCCTAGTATTTACACACGTACACATGTACACAAAGCACTCGCGCAATTGTTGCTGCTGTTTTATTAACTAGCACTGTCATTGCAAGGCTATACGCATTTTACCGAAATCCATTGTTATTGTTGTTATTAGCGATTGAATTTTTACACAAATAAATATATATGTATACACATGTATATAACTATGAAATATAATATTCCAAAAAAAATGTATACACTTTGCACTATTTTATGCACATTTGCTATTATTGAACAATAAACTACACTAGACGCTGCAAATTTTGATTCGTCACTTCCTCACTTTTTCTTAAATTTGCAGAAGGCATAATGCGCTGCCGCTGCTGCTGCCGTTACAGCAACTCGGTACTTTTCAACTATTTGATAATCTTTTCGGCTTTACATTTACACATACACACATTTTGCTTGCATTTTACTATAACTAATGCTTACCAATAAGCGCTATACGATACGGAGCAACAAATTACAATTTATTAGCCACAAATTTCTTTAAATTATGCAAATTTAAATCAGCAAAAAAGCCACTGCGACGAAACGCGAATGAAACGACAACCGACCGCACGAATGTAACAACGATTAGTACACGCAACGCAACGATATTTTCACAGCAGCTTCACTTCATATCCCCAGCTCTAGAACTTTTCACACATATCCGCATCCGCGCTCGCACAATAAATTTTCAACTTCCGTACACTAATAGAATCCGCAAAATACTAAAAGAAACACTTTTGTAGTGAGCAACACACGCGTATATAGACCGTTTTACACATCCGACGCACTAAATTTTCTAGCACACACGTTGTTCTCCAACATCAACTCGTCACTGAAACTCTCAGCGTTGGCAAAGTGAATGGTAACCGTTGCGTTGCTGAAGTTACCACGAAATACAAACGAAATAAGCACACAACATACACACACGCGTGCTCAGCAGACGGTGGTGGTGGATTGTGTGGATGTTAATTGGCTGTTGGGTGGCTGGTGAAGTGGGAGCGTTGATACGACCGGTAACCGGTGAATCTGCGCGCGAAGAGCAGCATAAAGCAAGTTGTATGCTAAAAGGCTGTAGCTGTTAAAATGCGTGGGTGGAAACAGATAAACATTTGAAGCGCCCGCTTGTGTGTATATTACATATAATATACAAGCAATGCTTTTATTCACCACATTGGAGCTTTTGAGTGTATGGTGAAATGCTTAGCCGGGACTTACAACACATTTGTGCGTAAAGTTGTGTTGGGACGGCGCCGGATATGAAGTGTTTGAATTTAAGTTAGTGGATTACGTTAATTTATAGTGGAAGAAGCTTTTAGTAAGAAAGTTTTAGCACGTTGAAAAGGAAAAATAAGCAGAAGTAAATTATTTTGCTTTAATATTTAATTTATATGTATGTATATTGATTTATGCATTAATTTACATACATATTTATTTATACATTTACTATATCGTACAAGGAAATTAATTAAAACCAGAAGAAGAAAAACCACAATCGTTTTTTAAAGCTGTTATCGATTTATCGAAATATGAAGTACATCAGCTTTTTATTGACAAGTTTAAACGGTGGTATGAGAATTTAAAAAAAAGCGCTCTTAGTAGAATATTAAACAGTGTTTTGACCAAAACATACTATATAATTGTAATTGTGAGCCAATATTAATATAGACATTAACATTAGCCTGAAATTTAAATATCCTTCCATGCAAGTAAGTTGACGTTGTAAAGTCATCACCCGGCATGCAAAAACAATAGTGCAGAATTTAAAATACATATGTACATATGTACATACATATGTACATATGCACACATAACGAATATTTTGAGTTAATTCTGCTTTATGAACACAAAATATTATCAACCACACAAGAATATTTGATTATTATTTGCCATAAAATGCAATAATTGCATTAATGCAGTAATGTCACCCTCACAAAACGCGCCGCACAGTGCAGTAAATTGATCGTGGAAAAGACAAAGTCGGACAACTAAATGTACTGGCAGTATGGTTAGGACACACAACAAATGCTTTTTCGTAATGCGGTAGAGGTTAGAGAAGCATAGTTTGCGCTTGACATACCCAGTGGCGCGTCAGAATGTCACAGATTAGTAGCAGCAACACCTCGGACATAATCGCAGATTTCCTAACCAAGAAATTAATGATATAGGGGAGGCGCTAAAGGAAAGTGGAATTGATATGAGGGATGTTGGATGTGCATACAAACATATACATACATATGCATTTGCAAAACAACAACACTTTGTATAGTTCGCGGAGCAAGCACTACTCATCAGTGTTCAATCTCTGCACCCAAACGCTTGAAAACTCTTTGCCAGGGGTGGAAGCTGCTTTGCGATGCCTCAAGTTAATAATGATGTCGCACGTGCCATGACTATACGGCCGCTGTGCAACGTTTGGGTAACAAACTGACTAACTTGCGATGCACTGTATTTCACGCATAACCTGGAGTAAATGTTCCATTACTTTTGTTCTTGCGATTACTCAATAATGCCTCATATACTGGGGTTTCTTTTTCTAATTCAATATGTTCTCCCAATTGAACGCGTATCACGATTATTTTCATATTTATGAACGCATTTTGGGAAAATACCATTTACTCACAGAGCTAATATCGGCTTATATGGAATAGATTGAACAAATGCAGCCAAAATAAAAACAACCAAGTTCAGGTATTGGAAGGAATCACTTCAATCTGTAATTAGGCACGTTTCAACCCCCAGTTCTTGGATTGTTGTTGTTATTGTTGTAGCGGCAAAAAACATTCCTGAAATAATATCTAGGCATGGTACTTGTTTCTGAATTTATTTAACACCGAATTAACAATAAGTAACAAAAATTGATTTCCATTGCTTATTGAACTAAATTTTTCCAAATTCATTATTGCTTAAATTAAATTTTATTCATTTAAATGCAGTGTGAATATGAATGTGTTAAAATATTTGAAAACAATTATAAAAGAATTTTCAATATACATATATTTCAAAATTAGAACAAAGGTTTATTATTCCTTATTATTGAAAGAAATTAATAATAACTTAAAATACTAGAACTTTTCAATTTAAAATATATTTTCAATTTTTATTACAAGTATTGTAAAATTTAAATTTTTCAACAAACATTACTTCGAATTTAAAGAAAAAATTAATATGTTGTAAACAGAAACTTAACAAAATCTAATTAATATGTACAAGTATGTATTTTAATTTATGCGTTTTTGACAAAACTTAAATCGATAAATGAATCATGAGCGGAAGAAATCGATAACTACGATAGCTCTTACACATAGTAAGAAAAGTAAATTTTGATTAACAATTTGACTTGATTTGGCTGTAAGGAAAAAAATTACTGTTTTGGTATTTATGTACTTATGTATATTTACAACTTTACTTTTACTTTCTTGTAACTCTTTGCAACAATTTAAGCGCTTAAAATTAAACAAAATTAAATAAAAAAGCGATTCATTAGTTGTAGTTGAAGACACAACTCAGCCAAACTATTTATGTATGTATGTTTATAATTAAAAAATGCGAGTTTAAAACTATTTTATTAGCAAGGAAGCTGTAAATACTAGACTGTAATTGTTTGGAAGGAACATAGCACTTGAGGTTGTACGAAAAAAATTTTTTTTAATTACAGTACATGTGTATATTTTAAAATTATTTTTCATTACAGATGGCAGCAAAAGTATTATTGGTAAATTTTTAATTATTTTCCAAAACTATTTGTGTTTGTTGTAGTGCAACAATGAATGCAGCGTGGTAAATATTTTATTTTATGCTAAAATCTGAGAATGATATTTTGCGACACCATTCAGACAGTATGTATAGTATACATTTTTTCTTTAGTAACAACTTGAAGCTTCAATAACCTAAAGATATGTATTATCGACAGATTTTTATGGTTTTCTGATACTATATTTAATAACTAATTTCTTTTATTGGATATATGGCCTTAAATATGACTTAAATATTATTTCAGCATAACTTACTTTGCAAAAGAAGAACTTAGTGTAAAATAACATAGGTACAATTAAAAGAAAAAATAAAGTGATAAATGAAAGGAGAAACAAAAAATAAATATGTTTCTATATTGTTTTGTTAAGGTTACAACACCAAAAAACAAGATGACTTACTTTCTCCAAATATTCAAATTGAGTTCGTTTCAAAGAGATTGGAATGCATACTTTAAATATTCTATCCATCAGCGTAGCTACAGAATAGTGTCTTAAAGCTAATTACTCATAGGACTTAATGTTACACTAAAGTTAATTAAATGACCTAACCTAACTCTTACATAGTGGAAATATATCAACAACTAATACCGATTACTGAGAATTTAAACTAAGTTACAAATTTATCTGTAAATCTAATTTTCTTATAATATCCTTCGCTTTATTGAGACTCGCCGGTCCATGCGTATTTGTTGTAGCCATCTTATAGAGATCAGTCATATATTTCTCGATGTTATCCATTGTGGCACCGTTCGGCTGTGTTGGTATGGCCAAACCAGAGAGCGCATGCGCTAACTTTGCCTTCAATTTATCCAAATATAATTCGAGTAAACGATTCTTTTCCGCCAATTCGTCATTCTCGTTAGTCATTTTTTCCACACCGAATTTCATATTCTCCACATGTTTCTCCAATACAGCATTTTGTTGTTCCAAATCTGCTTTCGATTTGCGTAGCGTACGTAATTCCATATCGAAAACTTTATTGTGCTCCAGAAATTCATTGGTGAATATCGGTATTTCGCCGGGCACGGCTGTTGCGGCTGCGAGTGAATTGGCTGTATTAGTGCTTATTGGTGTTGTGGTACTGGTTGAATTGCTATTGTGATTACTACTTGATGTGGAATTGTGATTGTTGTTGTTGTTAGTGTGTGATGTACTGTTTTTGCTTTGACTATTGTGTGTATCGCCTGCTGTGGGTGGTGTCGGTGTGCGCTTACGTCGTGGCTTATTATCCAATGTTGTCGCTGGTGGTGGCAATGCTGGCGGTGAATTGTCTTTTTCCGAACTGCGGCGTGATTTATCTTTACTGCCGGCTGTGTTGGCGTTAGCTTCCTTATTTGGCGATTTTATATTGCCTACAGACTGTGATTTCTCCTTTAAGACTGTCTTGCCAGCCTCGCCGGGACTTTTGCGTATTTGCTTGTCTTTGGCCAGCTCGCAGGCCAGCACATCGGGACGCTCTTTGAGGAAAGTGTGCAATTCGGCGAGGTAGCTGAAAGCAAAAAAACAAAATGTTGGGTTAACATAAATATTTTTCTTGAAACAAATTAAAGTTATGTTGCTATAGATGCAATTTGTATCAAGATTTGTTAATTTTTTTTTAAGATCGCCGTTTTTATTAATATTTTAAACATCCACAAACCAACACATATATTTCTATTTACATATACACATACATAAGTATTTACCTGAAATGAATGTTATGTGTGTATGCGGGTCTGGTATGCCGAGATTTTTATGAATCACAATTACCGATTAATAGTACTTAAATATATATGTATTAAATGTACATATGTATATAAATAATGCATATTGCATGTCTGTAAATAGCACTCATATAAGCAATTACATTTCTTGTAGCAACTTAATTTTATAAATTACTGCTAGGAAGCACAGAAAATGACCTAATTTCCAATTAAAAACAGTTAAACTCGCTTAACCAGTAATTAAGAGGCATATCTGGTATATAGCAATTTTCAAACTTACAAACATTGATTCAGAAATATGTATAGAAAAATGACATACTTAAACAAATATATGCATATGCACATGTAGTTTACTTAAATGGAGGTAAGTCTCTTGATAGATACATAATTTATACAAATACCTAGTAAAAAGTGTGCTTTCATGAATGTGTGCATAAATATGTTTGCCATACGGAAGCTCAAGAGAATATAAGCATTCGTACTGAAAACGATATATAGCACGAAAATCCCTTAACAAATTTGATATACAAAGCTGCTGAGCAATATATGTAAGTTTGCACTGCCTTAATATCAGCTGAGCGCAAAAGGTTTCATTGTACGTGATAATCATTGATACATGTATTGATTTACCGACTACATGTACTCATATGCATATGTAAATATGATACGTGTGTGTATGCGAACAGTAAATTAAAAAAAGCATTCGAATTTCTGTATTTAAGTCAACTAGTCCAAAGTTGCTGCTCGCTTTCATACATAGCGTACCAACATAGCAAACACAGTTACTTAACCCACTCACCGTTGCTTATCAATTTCTGCTGCTTTCATATATGGCGCTTTTTTGTCCTCCGTCATCTTTTGCCACTCTTCGCCGATAATTTTGGTGTGCTCAATCGCTGTTTTGGAGGGCAGTTCCTTACGCAGCATCTCGCGTCGATCATTCATGTAACGTACATAACCTAACAAGAATAAAAAAAAACTGTTAGACAACATGCTGGCGGGTTATGCATATGTATGTTAACAGAAATCGGAATATATACATATATAATATTTATCACCCATGTTAACGTGCGCAACGTAAATCTGCGATAAAAAATAATATTTTTCACATAGTAGCTTACCCCGTACATTATCTTGAAGAACATTATTTTAAATACAAATACACATACTTACCAGTCAAGGGCATTTTTGGCGCACCGGCCACTTTAATTTTACGTCGTTTCAATCGGAATGACTGGTCGTCTTCTGCTGTAGCAGCGCCGACACTACTACGTTTGCGGCTAGCTTTTTGCAAAGTAGTTGGTTGATGTGAGCCCACAGCATCTTCACCATCAGACAATGATATAATGGGTATATCAACATCCAAATGTGTAACCATTCCCGCCTTATGTGTTGATAACAACTTTGCCGACTGTTGTTGGCATTGTTCATCGGCTTTGGTGTAATCTGTTGTTGCTGTGGACTTCAATGGTATCTCTTCTATATCCATATCAATATCCTTGCTAGCATTGCTTTCAGTTGAATTTGTTAAATTTGTTGCTGTATTTGTATCCTTTGTTCTAGTTTCCGCTGTTGTTGTAACAGCCAGAGAACTATTAGCAGCGCTGCTACCAGCGCTACCGGTCAAACTACTATTGCCGCTGCTGTCTGCCATTGACGCCGCTGTTAACGTTTCGTTCATATGTTTTTTGCTACCCTCTGTTGTTGATTCAACAATTTCCATACCTTGTTAATACAAGTAAGAAAATACAAACACCACTATCTAAAAAGTTTTGTAGCAGTCTTTTGATGCTTTTGAAACTAGCTGTTATTTAGTAAATTCACTAGCACTATTTAATTTATATGCACAGCAAAACAACATAATATTTGCTAACGAACTTTCTTGCACGAATTCAGCTCATCATATGAAAAGGCCGCTGTGCTGGGTATGTTTAGTTAGCGATATATACTAAAGTCGCATGCCTTACACAGGGTTGTAATATAAAGAAACCTTGTTAAATTTGCTTGCAAACGAAATAATTTTTTAATATTAAGTATTTTGTTTTCTTTTAAAAAAGAGAGGCAAAAGTTACGTTTATTCAGCTTGTTTTGACATATACATTTATTTGCCTATTCTTTAATTTGTGTAAAAAAATCTGTTATACCACTTCGAATTTACGTATTCAAAGCAACCCCACTGTTTATACCACTATACAAATTTCAATGTCCTTTTTGCAAAGCATGCTATAGCAGACTTTTGAAATAACGTCCTTTAGCTAAATTATGTACTGGCCGGAAATTTTGCTTTAAATACACGTTAATTTGTCGAGTATTAGGATTTTTGTATTATTTAAGCTCGCTTTACTCCATTGCAAAAACGTTGAACTTCCTTTTATTGATTTAAATAACACATGATATTCATTTGAAAGAATTCGCTGGTGTTTTTTTTTTCCATGCACAGCTGTTCAGTTGTGTTCAGTGCAGTATTTTGCTTCAAAACTGCGCGGTATGTTCAGTGTTACTCGTTGCCATGGCAGGCTGGTGTTAAAGTTATTAACAATTTGCTTTTTATATATTATAAGAACCAAATTTTATAATATACTACAAAGAAAATGTAAAAGCGATTGAAAAGTTATTCTAATTACCATTTATTCACAATAATTACTTAGATTATACCGGTCTTTTGACAAATGCACATACCTACATACATGTATATATATATATATATATATGTATATATATTTATTAATTATATCATTGCACCACATTCTTGACAAGGGTTGGCAGCACTTTTGTATTCAATTCCATCAAAGAAGAATTTCAGTTGATTGGAAATTGTTGTGTTGTTTTGAAGTGTTTGGTCTGCGGCGGTCAATTTTATGAAATTAGAAAAATCTCTAATAGTTATAAAAAGAATTAAAATTTATTGCTGCCACAAAGAAACGTTCGAAAGAGCATTAATGAAAGACGTAGTGGCTAAAAATAAAAGTGAAGTGTTGTGCATAATCAAGTGAAACGAATGAAAAAATATATAAAAGTTACGCGACATTGATGTGGAAAAGGAAGCTGTGAAGTAGAAGGAAATAAATTCTAATGTGAAAATCAAATTTCGGAAAATATAAGAATTTAACAAGGCAGCTAAAACTGTTGTTGTGTATAATAAAAAATCGAAAATATATATATATTAGTGTAACTGCTTGAAAGCTGCAAGAGTTCTCAACAGCGCTATCGGGAAAGGGCAGATGGCATTGTACTGCAAAAAGTGCATATTATAGATAAATAAAGGAAAGAAGACCTACAGAAACGCTGAAAGGCAAAAAAAAAGTGAAGTCTTTTTGTCTGCAACACTTCAACTTACCTTTAATTTCACCAAAGTGCCCCCAAACGGCACAGATTTCTATTTGCGTGTTCAATATTTGTCGGAAATCAGGTAAATTTTAGTAGTGTTTTTTGGTAATATATTAAGGGTTTTTATACATATGTATGTATGCATACAGATATACTATAGTACTTCAACTTATTTTCTTTCCGATTTGGCCGGGGATATCATTTGCAAATTTTTTTATTACATCTCAAATTAACGTGTTGGTATAAAACATTTAACTGCAAGAATTGAATTACTCCGATTTTATTACTTCTGATCTTTTGGCGAGCGTTTGTTTTCATTGTTAAACTGGTATTTCATGTTTTCTATTATGAGAGTTTTGCTGCTGCACCAACCTTTTCTTTATCTATACATACATTTATATGTATATAAAGGTGCATACGTAGGTATCTCCCAGCAAGTGGGTTAATATTGCCGACTAAAGCAGTGTGAAAAGCAAAGAAGCTATGAGAATTTTATTAAGTAATCACGTACAAAACCATGTTTGGTGGTTAAATGCGGCACGTTTAAAATAAAAAATTGAAAGAAGCGTCGAGTGTTTCACAGTAGATAATATATTATATGCTAATAAGATTGTATTGAAATTTTCGTTATTAAGTTTGAAGGATTTTAAAGAAATCAGTGCTACATCTACATGTGTAATAATTTATATTTTACACATACAAATGCAGTTCAAAATAATGTTTTTTCTATCTTATAATAAACAAATACTTAATAAGCATATTTAAGAAGAAGAAAAATATTCCTTTGTATAGTAATTCACTTTTATTCTTTGTTACAAGTTGTATATATAGGTTGTTGTATGTACATATGTATATACGTACGTACATACTTGTATGTAAGTACGAAAAGAAACGGTATATGTACATATGTATGTTAATGTATTCCATTCACACCAAAGTAAACTTTACACCAGCAAATGCGTTTGTAGGTATGTACTATGAAAATTTGTAATTGACCTAATTTCAGCATTATAGTGCTGACATTTGTTTGCTGGTACATAGTTTATTATGTTTGTTGTCTTTAAAGTCTTATGGCTTTTGTAAGATTTTGTAGCTTTAGAACTTTATTAAGAAGTTTCAAATCTCTAATAATTTTATTATACCGATTTTAAAAAATTTATTAACTAATCATGCCAAAAATATTATTGAATTAAAAAACAAAAAAAACATGCCAGTTTGTCTGGCGTATGAGTCCCGGTTCACACTCGGACTCTTTTGTCGCCAAAACCGAGTTATTGTTGGCGAGTGCAAGTTTTCTCAAGAATTTGCTGAGCTCGGTTTAAATAAATATCTACAATATAATTATATTCTGAAATTTTAATTTTATCATATACATATCTATTTTTTTATAATGTGTAAATATGAATAATATGATAAAAGTATTTCAGAAAAGGGGAATAAGAATAAAAATTAGCTTTTCAAAAATAATTTTGACCACGTGAAAGGCAAAGCAAAAACGTGTTCGACTCAAGCTGTCCGATTCGTATTGCCCATGTGATCGTTATGAGCGACACCAAAAGAAAATTTGCCGATAATGAGCGAATCAAGTTTGTACTGATTAGCATTGACACAAAAATAGAAAATCTATCGACCAGATGTAGTAGAACCCATTGTCAAATGAATCCTCATCTCATCTCAGCTCTACGTATGGTCTGACCTCGTCGAAACAACATGTTTTCTGGTTCTTCCGTTAAAGGGTTTCGATAAAAACTTAATTTAAGTTTTGCCATTCAAACCGTACAATTTTGAGTTGTTTATTAATGTTTTCTGAAGAAGATTACACAATGAAGGTAGGATGCTTCCATCTCGAACTCATCCAAGTTGTTTTTGTTAGGAATTCTTGGGAAAAGGGTAATCGCCTGGCTAAGCGCTTTTCCTGCAATACGTGGTCGAAATCCAATACTAAACCGACCAGACTTCGGAAATTACCAATTTTTAAATAAGCTCTAACCGTTATTCACCATGAAGTTCCCAATGGATTCCCTTCTGAGGAATGACTTCCTAAGAAACAAACTTTCCTGTAATACGTGATCGAAATCCAATACTAAACTGACCAGACTTCGGAAATTACCAATTTTTAAAAAGCCTCTAACCGTTATACACCATGAAGTTCCCAATGGATTCCCTTCCCGAGGAATGACTTCCTAAGAAACAAACTACCAACCAAACAGAACAAGAGCCTGACTTGCTTATTGACTTCGTTCTGGATATTGTAGCTCACTAAATTCCTAATTAATCAGATACTTCATCATTCTCATATAAAATATGTTGAAAGACTTTATCTGTTTATTACTGCGTGTATACAAGTATAAAATATGAATTCAAGGCAACAAAACCATATAGACAGGGACAATTATTAAATGTAGTTATGCGCGTCCACTGGAGGTCATTGCAGCAATTGACTCAAAATGTAAACTTTTCATAAAATAGCCACACAAGCATAATCAAAACTATGAAACCACTCGGTCCACCATTCAAACGGTCGACCACGCTATCATCATGTCTTCTGCCCGGTCGTCATTTGCGCTTTGCTCTATCGCTGAGCGAGGTAAACAGCATAAAAATAAAAACAATAAACTCTCACGCGCCGCAAGAAACGTGTGCCGCACATCTCCAACTATGAGCTGCTGGTGTGCTTTGCCTATGCTGCCTGACTGACACGTCCTCCGGCGTGCATGCAATTTTTCTTTCTGTTTCATTGAACTTCATGTGCTGTTTTTGTAAACTTTGAACTTTTTTCCATGCCACTCAGTCAATTGTTAATCAGTTTTTATGTCTGTATGTCTGCAGCTTAAGCACTCTTCGAAAACGTTTGTCGCCCAATCACTTGTTAGCTGCAGCCACGCGACTTCCAGCACATTGCCCTTATCAAGCGCGCTGTTTATGCGTACTTACTCGGCTCTCAATATTATCCCTTTCCCTAATTTTCCAGCATTTCACATCTTTTGTTCGTCTGCTAATTCTTTATGATATCGTCTCGTCGTCTCTCCATCTTCTCATGCCAATTGCCATCCATTCTTTGTTGGTCGTCGCTGTGTCAATGTTTCGCCATAACTTGATTTTGAGTTTTCATATTGGCTTAGCGATTTTCTTGCTCGTAGCTGGAGCGCAGACAACAAAGCGCAGTTTTTGTTCGGCTGTTTCTTCTCCGTAAAATTTACAACTTCAATTTCTTAAGTGCGATAAACTTTTATTTCTTTAAAACAGCTTGAGTGGGTTTTACCACCTAAAAATAACGTTTTGTGTTCAGCTTTACAGCAAGTACGCTCCGTGGTTCGCTGAACTTAAATCTTATTACATTCTACATTAGGCAAATATAATCGTAGATGGTCAGTCACATGACCCAGATTACATGTTAAAGTCTACCCATCCAGCAACACTGTTCCCTTTGTTCACTATGAAGTGGACTTTCTATTACAACTAAGCGAAATTGTAGATTTAAATTTTCGGATAAACTTATGATAAACACCCAGAAGAGTCAGTGGTATAGCGCAAACAATTTTTTAATTGTGAACGAATGTTATCCTCTGAGAGCAATATACATATGTCGATGGATACTTTTACTTGATAGTAGGTTTATTTATAAAACTAACCAGCATGGGTGATAAGTGAAAAAGAGTTCTAAGCATTGGGTTTAAACTCAAAGCTTTAAACTAGATATACTAGAAAACAGGGCTGCTTACAGCTCATTATATAGCGACCATATATCCTATCTTGTTGAATACCTACCTCATGACTCTAAACACTTCTTTGCACGCCCAGCGAACCTCACCTAATACCTCTCTCCTTATGGTACGACCTCGTCAAAAGAGCACGTTTCGTGAGCCTATCATTGGATGACTTCGATGAGAACCAACTGAACCGTACCACCCAAGATAACCGCTACAAGAACAACAACTTCACTTTGGTCGTTCCTGTAGCCTATTTGTCTATGCTACCTTTGATTTTTCTGAATATATTAAATGCTAAGGCGCCCCACCGATAAGGTCGGACTCATTCACAGCGGAGCCATCAACACCTTCATCGACTCCCTTCCCGTGAATGGCGTTCTTGGAGTCAAATCACCATCCATAGACGAAGAGCTCCAGTTGCCGCGAGAAACGCGTGTGACCCTTCCGCAACTTCGTTCTGGATACTGTAGCAGGTTAAACTTCTACTTATCCAGAATTGACCCTGACATACCGAAAGTACATATGTCCGGCATGCAACGAGTCTCCGCATGCCCCACGAACCCTACTCATCTAACACCGCCAATTCGAGATACCACAGCGAGGTCGGTCTCCATCTGATGGATCCCTTGCTCTACTTCCACCGGCGGGCACTGAATTGAAAACTTTCCAAGCTAGAATGTTTTTTTCCATCCGGACAACATGACCTAGCCGGCGCAGCCGCTGTCTCTTCGACTGCGGTATTCGCCGTTGCCAGTGCTCAAAGAACCACAAATCTTTCTCTCGAATACTCGTAAGTCTGGCTCATCAGATGATGTCATTGTCCATGCCTCCACACCATATAACAGGACGGCAGTAATAAAGGACTCATAGAGTTTGGTCTTTATGCGTCGAGAGTAAAGTAAAATCCTAATTTACTTTTTTTACTTTGCACCTGTCGGCAAGAGTGATTCTGCGTTGGATTTCAATGCTGGTGTTGCTGGTGGTTCCAGGGCAGACGAAATTATCTACGACTTCAAAGTTATGACTGTCAACACGAATGCGATGACTGTTTGTGTGATGACAGGAGATATTTCGTCTTGTCCATACGCTTCGCTTCCTTCTCCAGTCTGGAAAAATAAGAACTAACGGCGCGGTTGTTGAAGCCAATGATGTCAATATCATCGACATACATTGGTTTTACTCAACGTCAACTTACACAGCGGCAATTTGGTATTTGGTGGGTTTCAATCTTTCACACACTACGCTCAATACGACCTTATATGCGATATTAAAGAGGCTTAACGCATAGTAATTGGCGCAAATTATGGATTATCCTATTTTGTGAATTGGCCAGAGTACACTTACATAGGTTCCAATCTTCAGGCATGCTTTCATCCGACCATATCTTGGAAAGAAGCTGATGCAATCATCTTGTCAGATCTTCGCCGTCTTATTTAAATAACTCGGCCGCTTGCTCTTCAGACGGGTAATTGCTATTCGAACTTCAACATAGTCGGGCAATGGAACATGTATTCCATCTTCATCGATTGGGGAATCTGGTTCGCCATCTCCAGGTATTACGCTTTCACTGGCGTTTAACAGGCTGGAGAAGTGTTCCCTCACAACTTCAGTATGCTCTGAGCATCAGCCACTAAAGTAGCAATTTGGGTCCTACCTAGGAATATGCTCCGGTCTTGAAACGTCACATAAGGGGGAGCCTGCTTTAGGAGGCCTAAAAAAGGCATGTAATGAAATTTTTACATCATTTTATTACATATTTAACTTACAAAAAACATTTTTTTGTTTAAAATATCGAAATACAGCCCACTTTCATCTACTTTTGTGCACCACCGCGCAATTGAAGTGTCCAATTGGCGGGCAAAATGTAGGTCGCAATTTTTGTCTGAAACAAAAAAATCAAATGGATAATTAATTTTCATTAGTCCTTCTTCTATGTGAACCTAAAAAAACCCGAAAAAAACGCGAAAATCAAAGTTTTTTTTAGATTTGAAAAAAAAGTTGCATTTTTCACCAAAAAACCTAACTTCAATTTACTAAAAAAATAGTTTAGAATTTTGTTTTCAAGAACTTTTTAGGTTCACAGAGGATGTAATAAGATACTGAATCTAATAAGCTTTGGTTTTATACGATTGGTTGAATACTTTTTTTGTAATTTTGCCCGCCAATTTTGGAAAATCCCAAAAATGAAAACTCGAGAAAACGCGCTTTAAAGTTTACGGTCGGCTGCCCGAACGCTCGTATACCTGCTCGGCGCCCGACTGCTTTTAGTGCTGTATCTTCGAAAATAATCCGAATTGTCTTTCCAAAATTGACAGACATATTCTTAGATATATTAGGAACAGATTTAAGCAATAAAAAAAAATCGATTTTTTGAACCTCCTAAAGCAGGCTCCCCCCATAAGTCGCAATATGTGTAAAATTTTAGTATATTTGTTTTATATATTTCAACTACTTTGCTTTCTTCGCACCGTTCGACCCATATCATCTACTTTCTCGAATACTCATTTGCATGTTTTCATTTTCGTTTTCTTTTTTCCAGTTTTGCAAATTTGCTGCGCTTTTTCCTTTTCTGTTGCGGCAAAACTTTAATAAATTACCTCAGCACCCATATTCGTTCAGCACTAACACACTTTGGAAGTCATAAAATTTTTGACGCTATTACCGTTTCCTCTTTTGACGTCTTTTCTTCTACGCTTCTTGTACTGTGTACGAAATTTTCGTCGAACATATTTGCGGCAAACCGGCGTGAGTGTCGATAAAAACAGTTAAAATCCCATACAACAATCAAAATGAAATTATTTGCAAATTCCAGTTAATGAGTATTGCTAATAAAAAGCGACTAGCTGCGCGTAGGCGCAGGTCGCTCATATGGATGAAACATCAACTGGGGAATTACGTGATGTTAAGTGATTGTTTATACATACTTACATATATATAGTACATACATATGTATTTTGTGTTGAAATTATGCAAACTCGAGCGCCGCCACATTTTCACTTTTTGCTTTTTCTTAATTATTTTTTACGAATCTGCGTATGTCAACAAACGTTTTGATAACTACATTTAAACATTATCAGCATTTTCGGTACTTTATTATATTTAATGAATCACTGTTTTATGCATTTTAATATTTGTGGCCTATTGACATTGACATACGAGTTTATACAGCGACGCAGTCTGTGACATCGCCATTGCCATTAAGTGCAAACTAAGTCAGCAGATTCTTTGTTGTTATAAATAAATTATTTTTATATTTTTTATTCAAATAGATAAGGCCAATAAAGATATAGAGTGGTATATAGTAGAATGATGATTATAATGACTCAGGGTTTTTTCGTTGCGTCATTATGTTAGTTGAAAATACTTGTTTTGATATGTAGATTGTGACAAAAAAGTACCCGGAAATTGTAAATAATATCCTCAATATCCAGGGTTCCAGGGAGCGGTATTGCGCGCTTTTTTACTCTTACTTACTCTTTTTTACTACTTTTGTCCACTTTTTGAAAAAAAAAAAAATCAGCTTTATCGGGCAGAGTCGAGCAAGAACGCGTTTCATACACAAAATATCCACCAAAATTATTTCAACGAACTCGCGTGAGATGTCGAGCTCTCTTGTCATCTCTCCAACACTTGTCTGACGATTTTTAAGAACCATATTCTTCAATTTTTTAATATTTTTAATCAGCGGAAAAGATCGAGTGTCGCCCAGAACGAGACACGTCTTCAATGATCTCTCGACCCGACCGTCTTTGAAGGGTTTGTACCACTCATTGGCTTGTATTTTTGGTAAAACTAAATCACCATAAGACTTTTAGTGAGATAATCTACTTAACAACCTATGTTAAATCTCGTGATTAAGTGTTGGTCTACTTTCTACTTTGGTTTGCTCATTTCGTCACTACTATCCAGTACATGTTTCTTATCACCTCTTCCTCACGTCTCAGTTCCTCTTTTAGGAAAAAGGGTTTTGTTCGCGTCGGCGGCGCCGAGGCCGCTGCTTGCGCAAGTTTGTCTGTTATTTCGTATCTTTCAACTTCTGTATGTCTCTAAATCCAAAGTAGCCGAAATTTTCGTACTGCATTTAGTTGCCTGACACATTCCCATACCATGTGCAATTTGATTCTGTGGGATCATATTACCATCAGTGCAGTTTGGGTATGACTCAGGTTTAGCTATTTTTCAGTCAATCTAAGCGGATTTTTCTTCTTCTTTATTGGCGTAGATACCGCTTACGCGATTATAGCCGAGTTAATAACAGCGCGCCAGTCGTTTCTTCTTTTCGCTACGTGGCGCCAATTGGATATTCCAAGCGAAGTTAGGTCCTTCTCCACTTATTCCTTCCAACGGAGTGGAGGCCTTCCTCTGCTTCCCCCGGCGGGTGCTGCGTCGAATACTTTCAGAGCTGGAGTGTTTTCATCCATCCGGACAACATGACCTAGCCAGCGTAGCCGCTGTCTTTTAATTCGCTGAACTATGTCAATGTCGTCATATATCTCGTACAGCTCATCGTTCCATCGAATGCGATATTCGCCGTGGCCAACGCGCAAATGACCATAAATCTTTCGCAGAACTTTTCTCTCGAAAACTCGCAACGTCAACTCATCAGTTGTTGTCATCGTCCAGGCCTCTGTACCATATAGCAGGACGGGAAAATCTAAGCGGATTACCTGGAAGTTATACCAATTTATATGCGCCAAAAGAAGGGAAGGTATTTCAGACAGTATTCTCAAAACAAAAAAAAAACAGTCACAACAGATTGTTTTTGATAGAATTTGGACTATGTCGAATCCAGCTACTACATACCCTTTTCAGTTTCTCATCCTTTAAAGCATGACATGACAAATTCCTCAACAAGCAGAAGATATTTAGCAATATCGAACTTACTGAACTTTGTTAATAGTTTCCTGTTCCTTCTTACCTAAAATTGGGTCTTGTGATCTTATTTTCTTTCTTGAGCGACTTAATTCTGAAAACAATCAATGTATTTTATCAGTTGAGAGTATCAGCCGTTATTATCTTCAGCGCTCTCTCTATTATCTATCATTTTTATATACCATATTCGATTCGTTTCTTAAGAACGATGTTATGACAGCTCAAATTGTGCTTGCACTGAATTCTCGTCGTAACTGTATAACCTGTTAGAAAGCTGCAGTATTCTGATATGATTCACTTTGTTCTTCAGATCTAATTAAGCTGTTTCAAATTATTGCATAACAAGTGGAGTCTTACTAATAATGACTCATTCAATTGAATTTCATACAGTGTACACTAAAAGTCTTTGATCAGTATTATTTCTTGCGCCTGTGTTTTTTTTTCAATTTTTGCGTTTTAATAGCTGAGCTCGTAAACGTTCTTAAAAAAAAAGAAATTACTTTTCAGTTCATCACTTTCACCTTCGTTATCTCCAAAGTCCACTATTAATAGAAACGAAAACATCTCGCTTCTGTCACTCAGCGCAGTAGCTCCGAAATTATTTACTCGAGATGTTTTTTTTTCTCCAAAAACTTAATATTGATACAAAAATTCTAGTGAAAGTCTTGATAATGAAAAAGGTCTATATCTATGTAGAATCATTTGAAACTGTTTATTTTATCTTCCACGTTAGCAATGACGTTAGTGACGTCTTTTTCTTATCTTTTGTTCAGATTGTTTCATCTCGGAACTTACGCGGTTTCGCAGCATTTTTCTAAAGTTTATTGCCCTTATTTACGCTGTTTATCTGTATTAAAATGTTCTTTTGTTTAAAGAATTTATTGTTATTATTTATCATAGATAAGTCGTATGATTCATACATACATTGTTTGAGTTCCTTGGAGCTTTTAGCAGCTACTGTGTATATTTTTTACTTCTCTTTGCATATCTGTTTATTATTATTATGCGCGCAGAGAATCCCAAATACCATTTAGCAGGCCATTTTATTTTAGATCGGTGTGGATTATTCACTAGAAGGTTAATGGATCTGCTGGTTAAAGGTTAACTTTTTCACAGGAGTTTGGGTCGTCATATACAATTAGTTATGTATATGTAGTTTGACTCCAAGTACGACTTCAGTGTAAAGGAGCCGGTTAAGGTGTCAGTGGCTCCTCTGTGAATGGCGTTCAACGTGTGTCTGAAGTTAGTTGCGTCTGTAGTGGCTCGAAACAGGTGCAAACAGCCGTAGAAGTGTGTAGTTCACTCCCAATGTGGCTTAAGGCTTGAGCACGTCTTAGAATAATTCCATCCTTTGCACGTGTTACACCTTACCGCGTTATGGTTTGGTTGGAGCAAAAGCAGCAGAGAAATTCTTTCAGGCCCGGGTTGAATTCAATGTCAGCAAGAATCAGGAAGTTGCGAAGTAACCCTGCTGCTGTTGATCCAATGATGTCAAACAAGTCTTAAAAATTACCCATCTAAATAGGAACTCAGACATAATAGCCCTTGGCCAGATGATATCCGGCTCAATTTCTTTATGTGAGATAGCCATACTTCTGTCTTACGAGTAGGCGGTTTTATAAGTAAATAGTCCCATCACCCGCTGCCCACTATCGCAAGACAAATCTGCTATCGTGCAGTACTCTCGTAGAAGGCTATTGTCACAATCCAAATTTAAATACAAAGAAATGGCGAAAGAGGAATATCGGTGGGTGAAACAATTATTTTTGTTGGAAGCGATACCGCGCTTTGAAATCTAATATACTTTGAATGACATACATATACGGTGATTCTTCCTCGACGGCGACCGTCAAAAATTGGTTTACAGAGTTTCAACATAGTCGCACTCCGGTCTTTGATAAGCCACGCCTAGGTGCTTCGAATATGACTAACACATAGGACTATGAGACAAAAGTTCATGGCTTCGCATTCTTCAAGCTTGGCCCTTTCTTGCAGCTGTTCTTATATTACTTCCAGTTGCTCTTCTATTACTTCCATTGCGTCGCCTTCGTCCTAACCGACAAGAAGATGGTATCGTTGCTGTTGTACTGCTTGATGATGTGGCTGTTGCTGCTGTAGAAATGGTTAGCGTTTATGTTTATGTCCTGGTTTTCCATTCTCATTCACAGTCAGACTTGTGTAATCTGGAAAGAAAAAGAAGGCATTGGCGACTGATACCAAAACAACCAGGAGTAATATTTTAAGAGCCAACATTGTTAAATTGTTAGTATTATTGCTCCAAGGCCTGAATCGAAGCGGAATTGTCCGCAGAGAATTTAGACTCATCAATATCACACGATCTTGGCACCGCCATCTTGTTGAAACCAAATTTCGTCGAGATCACGGCATGAAATAATCTGTTCTCAAGGCGCGAAAACGGTCGCAATTTGGCAAGTCATTGACGGTTACATTCTCACTGGCATCAATTTTGGAAAAATATATACTGATGATACCACCGACACACAAACCACACCAAACCGATGTTTTTCTGGATGAAATTACCATTTCTCTCTCTTGAAACTCTTCAGGTTGCTCTTCGTCCCAAATATGGCATGTTTGTGTTTTTACATACCCATTGAGCCAGAAACGGTTCTCATCGTTGAACAAAATTTGACTCGAAAACGTCGGATCTTCTTGGAACTTTTCAAGAGCCCATAAAGCGAAACGATATTGCTTGGAAAGGCCGAACGGCTTTAGTTCTTGCACAAGCTGTATTTTGCACGCTTTCAATTTAAGATCTCGACGTAAAATGGGCCAAGTCGTTCCATAGGTCAGTCCGAGTTGCTGCGAACGGCGCCGAATCGACTCTCCACGGTCTTCGTGTACACTCTCAGCTACCGCTGCTATATTTTCTTCACTGAGTGTTGGACGGTGGTCTATTCGGTCGAATATTATTCAATAATGAAAGCTGAGTCTTAATATGGGCGATGGTGTTGAGAATAGTGCGCTGAGTAGGCAGATTATGTTGACCATAAGTTGAGCGAAGTGCGCGAAATACATTCTTTCACACTTCGTGGTAAACTTAATATACCCTGCTCAGATTATGAAAATCAACTTCGGTAACAAGGGACACCCTAATGTACATTTTTATAAGTGTGTGTTTGCGCTATCAATCAATCGGGGTACACACTTTCTTATTCAACTAGCGTACTTATTATAGACGTGCAGAATTTATATTATGCAAAAATGTCTAATAATCACAATATATTTATGTTTTTCTTCTTTGCTGTTCTTTACTTTCAGCGCACAAATTAAGATATCAGAGAACATTAGACAGCGCTGAATTGCTAAAATACCGCGACCACACATATTTGCATGGCTGAGTGTGCACAACAAAAACAAGGAATTAAAAACAAAAGTTAGCGGATATAAATTATTCCAATCATTCAAGCAGTCGAACGATCTAACAACGATTGCGCTGTACGAAGCAACTGTCAATAAAAGTCAAACATCAACACATAGTTGAATAGCGGCGGTAATAATTTCGCGTGTTGCCAGTCCTCACCTGCGCAGCAACTGTTTCAACGTCGCAAAAGCCCAGATTAGCAACAGCAGCAGCAACAACATGAATAAAGCCGGCAAACATATACAGAGTGGTATCGGTGTGCCCACATCACCCAATGCCGTCAACTCAGTCGGCGCGCTATCCACACAAAAGAACGTCATCAATTCCATAATGAGTTTTTTACCCGACAATCGACCCATTACGTCGTTGCAAATTGTCGAGGACTACGAGAAGTACGTATAAGTATCGATGCAATACATGCATTGGTATATGCTTATAGATAGATTTTTATATATAAAATATTTGTTGTGTTGTATATAAAGGGTGTATTTTTTAGAGAGAGATTTCCTATGGTGATAGCTTTTAAATCAGCTAGTTGTTATTTGTGTGTATTCAACTGTCAAAC
This sequence comes from Bactrocera neohumeralis, assembly GCF_024586455.1. Lineage (NCBI taxonomy): Eukaryota > Metazoa > Arthropoda > Insecta > Diptera > Tephritidae > Bactrocera > Bactrocera neohumeralis. The sequence goes on from NC_065922.1 coordinate 69,265,998, forward strand.
AAGCCTTTTCACATTTGTTTGTTGATATTAAAAAAGGTACGCCCTGAGAAGCGCCGCAGTGAGAAAACAACATCTTACATATATCCTCCCCGGGACCAATCAGAAAAAAACATTCAAAAATTGTTGCAGCGCAACCCGGCTACCCTGAGAACTCCGGGTCCGGGGGAATTGTCCGCGATTTATTCGCCTCTCTCGGTAACGGCCGCAAGGTCATGAGATTTCACTTCGTTTGACTACTTGTTGGACGGATCGGTGCAAGTCAAGCGGTGACTGACCAGTTGCAAATAAAGATTCGCCACCTTATTGGTGAGCTAAGACCGACTATCTTTAAGAAGTGCCACAAAATTGGACCTAAAAGCCGGTACCTCTAAAAAAAGCAGTCCCAATTTTGTTCAATGAGTGAATTGCGAACCAAAAAATTCAAAATATAGATTTTTCCGTATTTTTTAGAGATATAAAATCTATAACTCTAAAAAATCCCCCTTTACAAGTCATTGGAAGCCGCAAATAAGTGCTGCCATGAGCCAATTTCTTTACAATGTATTTGATCGTTGTCTAAGAAAGCGTGCCGGTTGCTTGTTGCCCGCAAATTCTTTGCTACACTTTGGCTAATGGACTTACTTATGTCGTTGCTCGTTTTGGCTGTTAACGTTGGGGTGCTCTTATTTGCTCGCCGGTATTGTGGGCACTCGTGCTTGTGGTCGCATAATTAGCCTACTTTGCTTCCGCATGCATGCATTTTTCTTGAAATTCCCTATCTAAGTATTATTTGTAGCATATTCCCCTTCACTTTGACGCGGCTAACATTCTTAGATACACTTGTGTTTACTCTGTATACGCGGGAAGGTAGGGTACGGTGGCTCAATAGTGGAGTTGATGCTTAAAAAATATTAACAGCACGGCAATATTGACTTCAAATTGTTAGATTAAGTCGTAAAACAAGTATTATGGGTTTTAGAGCTTGAGTTTTGGCAAATTGAACTAAAAAAATAAGGTGTATGTAGTGAAACAAATCCATTTTTTTGCATTAAATTGAAGGTTAAGATCCGATTGAGGCCGAAGAATTTCATAATGCAACTTTTTAATAGAAACTCTCGTCCAAATTGTTAAAAAGTTCAGCCTGTCACTATCGGTGTGCTCATAAAGCCACTCGCATAGAAACCCTCGTCGCTATTGACAAAAATTTCGAACTGTCGATTTTCACAAGACTCTCTTAAAACGAATTTTTCATCAGCAAAATAAATCTGCATATACAGACAAGAACAGATAGCAATCATTATTAATCTCCTGGAGTTTTTGTCAGTCTCTACCGAAGTGTTTGTGGCCTGGCGTTGTCCTGATGGAACACAATTCCTCTTCTATCGTTCAAAGCAGACTTAGTTTCTAGGTGATTACCACCTTTAGATGGTCCAATTGTGGACAGTACTGTTTCTAATTAAGAGATCGGCCGTAAAGCATCAGCTTATAGCATATTATTCCCCACTAATGCCTCTAAACACACAAAAAAAACGTTCCTAACAGTGAATCCCGGCTTGGCCACCGTTTGCGACGTCTCACAGCGACCATCATCATTCGATCGACCACGAATGTTTCCTTTTCAACACCACTAAACTTGCGCTTCATGAACGCATGGATTTGTTGTGATTCAACAGCAATTCACAGCTAGAAAATAGGTTCGGTTTGTCGACGTTACAGACGAAGATTGGAAGATAGACCATTACCGTGAACCTTAACGAAATGTTCTATTTTTTAGATGTCCTAATGGTATACACTCCTAGTTTTCCCGTCTCTCGGACAATAAGCTCGCGTATAATATTAACAAAGTTTGTCGCGTTCGAATCGAATCAAATGTTCTGAAAACATGTCAAACGTTGTTCTCAGGTAGAACAGTTCAAACATTTAGCGAAAAATAAATGAGAAAGCTTTATTAAAGATTCACTAAACTAAAATTTCAGCTTCCCTTCTTTTGTTAAATGTCGGAACATTTCTCTTCTTCTTAATTGGCGTAGACACCGCTTATGCGATTATAGCCGAGCGCTGTTGTTAAGCGCGCCTGTCGTTTCTTCTTTTCGCTACGTGGCGTCAATTGGATATTCCAAGCGAAGCCAGGTCCTTCTCCACTTGGTGCTTCCAACGGAGTGAAGGTCTTCCTCTTCCTCTGCTTCCACTGCGGGTACTGCGTCGAATACTTTCAGAGCTGGAGTGTTTTCGTCCATCCGGACAACATGACCCAGCCAGTGTAGCCGCTGTGCTGTGCATTTGCTTTTGTTTAATCCCAACCTTCAAAATGTTAAATATTATTAATTACTATCAACCCACTGTTCCTCAACGTTGACTTCATTTAAAATTAAAGTGTACGCTTCTCATGCAACAACAACTCATGACCAGCAATTTTGCACGCGTAGCACTTGATTGCGTGCTTTCGATATCTATTTCATTGCGTTGCAAATGCAACTCTGTAGAAATATTTGTATTTTTGTTTAAAACCGCATATTTTCTGCTTCTAATTCTTATTTGTTTATTCATATTTTTTCCACACAACTTCCAGATGCCCCAAGAATTTCACACCCATACATCGTACTTATGATCAAGATGCCGACGCAGATTTATGGCGTGAAAATATACTCTTCGTCCGACACACGAATACGCGCTATTTATGCTTATCAAAGACTGAGGGCTTGCCAGAGTATGTGGTGGAGACGCTCAAGTGAGTATAAAAACTAAATGAACTATTTATTATACTCATGAAGTCATGAATATTAGGGTGATTAAAAAATGAAATTTTCAATTCACCCTCTCAAATACTTATATTTGACGTAAAAAGAAATCTCACGAAACATACGCAGTATTACCCCACTCAAAGGAGCGCCTTGTTCTGATTACATAGTATTGGAAACGAGTTGTGTCTCCGTTGTCCTCTTGCGTTCTAACATTGAACATCTGAATTTTGCGTGAATTTTGCAGACAAGCGGATCAATAACTAGCTCCTGTGCGACGGCGAGATCTTCTGCCGGCTGCTAGCAGTCAAAGTTGCTTAGAGTATAGTAAAATGGAAACATCAAGTCACTTTATCCTACATTGTCTAGCTTTTGCAAGGCTGAGGTTGAAACATCTTGGCCGTCATATCTTCGGAGAATCTGGCGAAACAACCTGAACAACCAGCCGCCTCAACAAATTTAAGGCGAGTCGGCTTTGTCGATTTTTGAGGATCTTTCGCTCAATACTTATTTAGGAGTGTTTAGGTATCCATTTTTTGGATTAAATTTTTCTTTTTTTTGGAGCACCCTAATGTGTAAATATGCAAGTGTGTGATGTGCCTAACTGCTTGAGTATACAGTGCATTCGTTGTTTGCACAAATTTAATTAACCAAAATTGTTTATTTTCTATTTTTTGTTGTTTTTTTTTTCCAAAATGAGCGGATGTGCACGTAAAATGAATGAAATGCTTGGTGAAAAAAACTAAGCTATTTTTGTTTTGCTTTTTATTAATAATTTTCGTTAAACAATTTGTTTTTGATTTTTTTTGTATTTCATTTTGCACACTTTCTTATATTCAATTGCACTTGGTGCTTTGCGCATCGCTTCTCACTTGCATTAAGCACTCAATAAAGTGCATTTTCTGTGACTTTTCGATTTTTTTGCTTTTGTTTTTTGTTTTTACTTTGTCTATCAGCAGACATTTAGCTTGATAAGGTTTGTAGTAGCGCGCCGTTGGCACTACATCAAAGCAATTGTTTGCATAATTGACTATCACTTGTCCAGTTCAATATGTATACAACTGGGTGAGACCTTGACTAATTAATTCGCTATATTTAAATTTACAATAAACAACAACAACAAATGCTACGGTAAAGCTCCCCAGACATAAACCTGGCTTATTATGTGGATATAATTTTTTTTTGTTTTTTTGTTGAGTCAGGCCTCAAAACTTGCTTAATTGTAAACCCAGACGCACCTGTGCGAATTTGCCTACAATTTGCTTACAATTTAATTTGTAGCACAAAAAAAAAACGAAAAACTATTGTTTTCCAGAGCTTGCTAAAAAAATAAGGAAATTACAAACAAATAACAATAAAGCGTGAAATTTAAATAAACAATTGATTTCTGTTTATAATCCGTAATTGGAGTGCAACGAGGGTTGATCTAATTGCTCGAGGTTGATAATGCTTTATCTCAATTGAAGTGAGTAATTGGCTACTGTCTAAGTGAGTAGCTAGCTGTCTATGCGATTTCTGTTTGCACTGATAGCTTCGTCCGATTAGTACTTAACCTACAAAAGAAATGCGATTTTGGAAAATTTATTACTGAACATAGTCTGCTGTTAGCTCGATACACTTCACCCAGCCATGCTCCTGCTTCTTAAACACGCTTTCCCTCATTCGATTCGAATTCTTGCCAGCGGTTGTCTTTATACTATGAAAAGATGCGGCGGCTAAGGGAAGGTTTTTAGACCGCAGCATACCGTTGCAGAAACAAAGTGTTGACCTAGTGGCTAATGTTCAGAGTCTATTGAAGTTATGGAGGGAAGACTTCTCCAGCCTGCTGTACGGCAGTGAAAGTGTAACATGTAAAGATGACGAACCCGATTCCCCAATCGATGAGGATGGAATAGATGTGACCGATTATGAGGAGGTTCAAATAGCAATTACCCGCCTGAAGAACCACAATGCGCCAGGAGCCGATGCATCAGCTTCTTTGCAAGATAGGGTCGGATGCATGCCCGAAGATTGGAACCTAAGCGTGCTCTGTCCAATCCACAAAAAGTATGCTCTGCGTCAATTGCGATGGGTTAAGCCTCCTTAAAATCGCATATAAGACCTTAACGAGCCTAGTGTGTGAAAGATTGAAGCCCACTGTCAACGAATTGATTGGACCTTATCAGTATGGCTTTAGAGCTGGAAAATCTACTATCAACCAGATTCGTACCATGCGCCAAGTCTTGGAAAAGTCTCGTGATAGGAAGATCAGCACACACCAACTCTTCGTCGATTTTGAAGCCACCATCAACAGCACGAAAAGGAACTACTTCTATGCCGCTATGTCTGAATATGGTATCCTCGCAAAGCTAATACGGCTGTGTAAGCTGACGTTGAGTAACATCAAAAGCTCCGTCATGATCGGGAAGGACCTCTCCGAGCCGTTCTATACCAAGCAAGGTTTGAGATAAGGAGATTCGATATTGTGTGACTTCTTTAATGTATTGCTGAAGAAATCAATACGAGCCGCAGAACTAAATTGAGAAGCTACAATCTTCTAAAAGAGTGTACAGCTGCTAGCGTACGCCAATGATATTGATAACCTTGGCCTCAACAACCGCGTCGTTAGTTCTCCTTTGTCCAGACTGGATAAGGAAGCGAAGCGGATTAGTTTGGTTCTGAATGAGAACAAGCCGAAATATCTCCTGTCATCAACAAACAGTCATAGCATTCGCGACATGGCTCGCACGTCACTGGTGACAGTCATAACTATCATAGATAATTTCGTCTTACGTGGAACCAGCATCAACAGCAACAGCAATATCAGCCTTGAAATCCAACGCAGAGTCACTATGGCTAACAGGTGCTACTTTGGACTGATTACGCAATTGCAAAGTAAAGTCTTCCCTCGACGAACAAAGACCAAACTCTACAAGTTCCTCATCATTCCCGTCCTGCTATGGGGTGCGGAAGCATGGACAATGGCATCATCTAATGAGTCGCCCTTAGGAGTACTCGAGAGAAAGGTTCTGCGGAAGATTTATAGTTCTTTGCGCATTGGCAACGGGTGAGTGCCGCATTCGATGGAACGATGAGCTGTACGAGATGCATATACGGCGGCATTGACATAGTTCAGCGAATTAAGAGACAGCGGCTGCGCAGGCTAGATTATACTGTCCGGATGGAAGAGAACACTCCAGCTTTGAAGTTTTTCCATTCATTATCCGCCGGTGGAAGTAGAGGAAGAAATAGATCTCCCTTCTTTGAAGAGATCAAGCGGAGCAGGACCTGGCTGCACTTGGTATCTCGAATTAGCGAAAAGAAGAAACGACTGGAGCGATATCATGGATCTTTTAGAAGAATCGAATCACTTATAGACATTGCTCTTTGTTTTTTGAGATCGGAGAGTACTCGTTAGACAATTTTTGACGGTCACCATATATTTCATCCAAACAATCTTTGATTTAAATGCACGATTTCCATTCTATTTGTTTTCTACTTTTTTAAAATCCAAGGACTCACCCACTTTCACAAACTGTTCAAAGCTGCAAGTGCGATTCGGTGAAAATTCAGAGTTCAAATTTATAAAACCAAGAATTTATGGATGCTTTCATTGCTATATCCTCTGATAAAGTTTTGCAACATAAATGAGGTAGAAAATTATTTTTAGAACCCTTATAATTTAAGTTCACAGCTTGAAAAGAATTTAATTCATTTGCATTATCTCCTCAACGACATTTCAAAAATTTTATTTTTTCATAAATGTTGATTTGAAACACTTATGTTATGATAAATGATCTGTGTTATATCTTTAAGTGCAAAAAATTAGGTTTTGTAAAAATTTAAACCAAATATGGTAAACTGAGTGCTTGGACTTTTTGAATCACCCTTGTATTTTCTTCATTTATTGTATTGTTTATTTTATAAACTGGTGGAGTTTACTTTGCTGTGCAAACAAACAGTAAACGGCAATAAAAAATGTAATAGTACTAATACTTTCTATAAATAATCAATACCAACACATAGATAACGTTAATGTACATACTTATGAAAGCAAATGTCGCTGCATGAGAAGTTAATTGCTTGTTTTTATCGATATAACGATAAAAGTGTAGGTGTACCTGTGCTAACTATGCGAAAAGTAAAATTATTTGATTATGAAATATTAAAAATGTGTGTGTGTAATTTTAGCTGTTCCGTAAACTAATATTTATAAATACAATATAAGTTTATAAAAGTATAAATTTAGCAATCGATCATTAACTTGTTGTAAAGCTTGTTATTAACCACAAAATATACGAGGTATCTTCAATGTAAAAACTTTCCACATTTTACAATTTAGCGTCAGCATTTCCCAACATATTGAGTCATTGAAGTTTTCAAAGAAAAGAGATGAATGAGGCTAAATGTGAAGTGATTAAAAGTTCTCGTATTACAAAATTCAGCAAATATGTAAAGTTCAAATAACTGCGCTTTAGCTGCAGGCAGACATTCATATGTACATATGTATGTATGTATACTTGTATCGGGTGATTTTTTAAGAGCTTGATAACTTTTTTAAAAAAAAAACGCATAAAATTTGCAAAATCTCATCGGTTCTTTATTTGAAACGTTAGATTGGTTCATGACATTTACTTTTTGAAGATAATTTCATTTAAATGTTGACCGCGGCTGCGTCTTAGGTGGTCCATTCGGAAAGTCCAATTTTGGGCAACTTTTTCGAGCATTTCGGCCGGAATATTTTATCGACAAATTTTGTTCAGCGATGAGGCTCATTTCTGGTTGAATGGCTACGTAAATAAGCAAAATTGCCGCATTTGGGGTGAAGAGCAACCAGAAGCCGTTCAAGAACTGCCCATGCATCCCGAAAAATGCACTGTTTGGTGTGGTTTGTACGCTGGTGGAATCATTGGACCGTATTTTTTCAAAGATGCTGTTGGACGCAACGTTACGGTGAATGGCGATCGCTATCGTTCGATGCTAACAAACTTTTTGTTGCCAAAAATGGAAGAACTGAACTTGGTTGACATGTGGTTTCAACAAGATGGCGCTACATGCCACACAGCTCGCGATTCTATGGCCATTTTGAGGGAAAACTTCGGAGAACAATTCATCTCAAGAAATGGACCCGTAAGTTGGCCACCAAGATCATGCGATTTAACGCCTTTAGACTATTTTTTGTGGGGCTACGTCAAGTCTAAAGTCTACAGAAATAAGCCAGCAACTATTCCAGCTTTGGAAGACAACATTTCCGAAGAAATTCGGGCTATTCCGGCCGAAATGCTCGAAAAAGTTGCCCAAAATTGGACTTTCCGAATGGACCACCTAAGACGCAGCCGCGGTCAACATTTAAATGAAATTATCTTCAAAAAGTAAATGTCATGAACCAATCTAACGTTTCAAATAAAGAACCGATGAGATTTTGCAAATTTTATGCGTTTTTTTTTTAAAAAAGTTATCAAGCTCTTAAAAAATCACCCGATATAAGTAGGCACTTAGCAAAATATGTAATCACATCAAGATAATAGACACATTTAATGGTAGAGATAAAAATAAAATAGTTTAATGAGTACATTCACTTGTCAAATAAGTCACAATTGTCGACGCTAAAGAGGTTTACTCTTTGATATTCTTCACATAATTATTTTTTGGGAATTTATTCTATATGTATAGGCAGAGAGTCGGAAATGACTAATATGGTCAATTATCTGGGCCACACGCTGGATTCTACACTTCGATGGAAGTAGCAGGTAGACCTGACTACAAGGCTACAAAGGCACTCATGGGTTATTAGGTGGTTGTACACCATGATCGTAAGACCGATTATTACTTATGCCTCAAAAGCATCTCACACTTCGATAGGTATGCAACTATCGAAGCTTCAACGACTTGCCTGCATCTGCGCATTGGGTGCAATGCGTTACTGCCCGACAGCAGCACTGGAAGTGATGCTGGATCTCACACCGCTACTCATAGTAATCAATCAGGCAGCCAAACTCAGTACGCTTCAAATGACAGCAGAAGGGTTTGGTTGAGGGATTATCTAAGTGATGAAATACCACTGGGTCTTCCGCCAAGGCATAGCATTACCAAAACAAAAAACTTCACTAGGAAGTTTAAAGTTACCCACAGCAGTAAGGCGGAATGGAATGATTTCACGCTGGACTTACTGCTAAGAGGAAGCACTATTAAGTGGTACACCGATGGCTCGAAAACGTCAGAGGGTATTGGTGCAGGAGTCGCAGGACCACGTACCAAGCTCTCCATACCCATGGAAAGTTTTTCAAGAATATTCCAAGGGGAAGCCTATAATTCGTGTGCAAAAATAAACCTCCAACGAAACTATTGTTAGTCAAGCGATCTCCGCTTGTGAAGTTAAATCTCTTTTGCTGCAGGAGTGTATAGTACTGCTGAACAGCCTATCAGATCGTAACCAAGCGCACCTTATTTGAGTGCCTGGTCGCAAGGGTATCGCCGGAAATGAACTGGCTGACAAGCTACATCTCTACAGCTTCCACAAGAATGGCAGGACCGGAACCGTACATGGCGGTTGATCCCCATACCATAAGGGAGCTGCTCCGTTATGAGGAAAGAGCAGACAGTGAGGGACATTGCCAACAACTTCAAGGCATGCGCCATGTCAGGTTGCTAATCGGTTGTTACAACCCCAGCAGGTTTAATCAATAGTAATCAATCACCCGAGAAATAAATTTCGGACATTTGTCGCTTTTTACACCGGTCACTTCAAACTCAGGATGCACTTACACAACAAGGGAGTGACTTCTTATTGAAACTGCAGTTCTGCGGCATGCGGCTAAAACAAAAATATATAAACCATTACCTTAAAAAATTATTTACTAATAAAAACTTTCATTTCATGCATTTCCAGAGTGATTCCCGAAAAGACACAACCACCCAAAGAGTTTTCGCTGCTCTCACGTACCGCCGATACGGAACAGAAGGCGTGGCGTAAACGTCAAATCGCCTACAAACTCACCAAACGCGGCAATGTCACACAAGCAGTCACCGACATAATACTTTGTTCCAAATTGAAAGTGGCACCGGAGGGTTTCAAGTTAGCTGGGTAAGTACAGACTACACAACAGCCCTAATTCAATGCAATAAGCTAGCAGAAACTTAACTGATTCCCTTGCTCGCCTTTATTTCAGCGATATAAATGGTGTATTGATTTGTTACAAAACCAGCGCTATTCCCATACGTTCGCCGCCACCCGTACCGAATGTCATTAGTTTGAGCAATGGCAGCAGTGAGGTGGAGAAAGCGTTAAATCGTTTGAATTTGAGTGGTGGTGCGGGTAATTGGGGTGGCCCACCCAATCAGCCGGTAAGCATACAAATACACACACACACACTTGCATTTGTGAATATTGGAGGAAATATGTGTACAATTTATTAATAATATATTTTCTCACTTATTACTGCACTATTTGGCAGCTACCGCCTGTGCCTAGCGACCATGACTACGAAGAAATACAGACTTCATATCAAATCAAATCACCACAAAGGCCTGCACCACGCCCACCAAGCACAGCAAATTGCGCCACAAACACATCGGGACATAGTGTCGGCACTTTGGGCGCCTACTCGGAAGTTGAGGGTGTGCCATTTATAATCAATCCAATGCTGAAGCGTCAGACGGATAATGAAGTGAGTACGAAGCTGAAGTTAGAGACCGCCTAACTAAAGTATTTTTATTATTACTTTTATTTAATAAATTTTTTATGAAAAAAAATTCATCTTCTTTCAGTTACCCACACTGCCACAAATTGCGGACGTGCTTAAAGGACTCGAATATGATTTTCAATTAGAGCGACAAATACTGTGCACTATGAAATCTTCAGCATCGAAAAATCCATTCTTTAAATAAACAACAGAAAACTAATATATTATTGAAAAAAAAAACAAGAATTTCAAATTAGCTGTTATAAACAATGTTAAGAATTGACTCAAGAATTTAAAACAGATTTTGTCGCGGAAAAATCGTGGCATAAAAAACAAAAAAAAAATTTAAATAAATAATTAAACTTATGCTCGAATGCACACTAGCGTTTACATGACTATAGCATAGCGTGTTTTACAAAAAGCGTTAAAAATTACAGTAAACTAAACTGCTTTTAAACTTAAAAAAATTATATTCTAAACTTTTTGTGTTCTTTAATTTTTTTCTAGTTATAAAATTTACATATTTTTCTATACATTTACGTGCCACTTTACCATATACGAGTATGTCCTTAATTATTTTCACAATTAATTCAATTTTTCACAATTTTTCGTAAACAACTTAAATTGTATAAATATTTATATCTAATTAATCATTTCTGCATATGTACTTGTGCCTTCCAGCAGTGTCCAATCAAACTATTTTCCCTCCTAGTAGTCATTTACCTCCAAACTATGCACCCTGCATAGTTTATTATGATTTATATTTTCATTTCATTAAAATTTAAATTCATTTAGTTATAATTAAACAGCCTTCTTCGCTCTCACCACTTTAATGTACACCAATTATTGTGATCAATTTTTGTCATAACAAAATAAAAAGCTTATAAATAATATTATTATAATTCGAAAGTGAATATACAAACATACGTATATGTTAAATCAAAATCGATGACAGCAAATGAAAATTTATTTATACATATATATACACATATATTTATAGAAAAATAAGCTATTTACTACCATTATATATAAATATATACGTATCTTAATTTAATATAGTTTATTGTATACAAAAAATAAGTAACCTTTAAATTGTGCGTGCATACACACAAATATAGACTTAGCGTCGTGCATACACTTAGATATGTAGGTTAGTTGTTAACTGTAAAAGTATTAAATATTGGTTACTGAATTAGATTTGCAAATTAATAAACATGTACACAAAGCCAATATAAATAAAACTCAATAAATTCATAGCAACATAACCTTAATTAGAAGTTCAATTTAAGCAACAGCGTTGTAGTGTTGTTCTTTCAAGGAATGAAACTGATATTATATGATCAAATTGTCTGTTGAAGTGAATAAAAAAGGTTGTAGAGCATTTGAAAATAAAATGCATAAAATTGCCGAAAAATGTGTAATTTTATTGAATTTGTGGTTGCAGAAGCTCTAGTATACATTCGTTTACAAATTATTTGCGATACTTTCAATCCAACGTTGCTGCATGCATCTGCATTGGTAGCGTCACGGCTGCATTCCAGTAAAGTGCCGTTCTACCACTATATGGAAATCGAAGTTGTTAGTTTTTTGCTTGCTTTGATTCAGTGGTAATAATTATAAAATGAGCTCATACCAGGCACAATGTATTTAAGCGATTTATATCTATTATTACTACTGGAACTTGTAAGCGCACTAATTGAGTTACGTTTTGGTACTGCATTTTTCATCAATGCATCATAGAGTGCATTATCAATGTCGCGTTGTACACACAGCTGAACACGAGGATCTTGAATTTTTCGTAACTTAGCTGCTACGCCCTCGGCGAAAATTTCAAATTCATCCCTATCAGCTATTTGTGTTTGTTCAACGTCAGAAATTGTGTCACTGTACTGAGGATATTTGCCATTCTGTAATTTATATGCGCGGAAGAATGCGTTAGAAGCATCCGCAAGAGAAGAGTTTGTTGAAACTGGTGATGTTGGTGCTATGGTCAACGAGTTGCACTGAAAGCAATGAAATTAAATATTTGTAAGTCATAGTTAGGAGTCGTGTTAAGCATATGTAATTATTGATGTTTTGCTTTCTAAAAACAATTTACCGAATCATGGTTATCCACGAAGCGCATATGTTCGTAAGCAAACCATGAGGGCATTGCGTTCAAGTTGCTGTATTGCAATTTTTCACGCCGATATTGGTTTCGCAATTCTCTCCACTTGCGTTCTATTTCTGAACCAATACAGCCAAATTCGGTACCAATTTCACTGAAAACGCGTCGTTTCTTTACAATATTCAGAAAATCAATGTCATGTGTGTCCCACAGCAATCGTTGCTGTTCGACTCTTTTAATTAATTTCATTGTTGTGTCAATATCCCAACTCTTATCGCGTTTTTCCATGATCTCTTTTAAGTATACAAAAGTCGCCTAGCCTTCTATAATTTGCAATCTTCTCATACACTGCTTATTTCGTTCACACTAGATTAGAGAATATAATCCTTCTTTATAAATACATATGCATATATTTTGCTTATATCTGATGTATAACTTCCTTATAAGGTTTTAGATGTAACGAAATAATCAGAGCATAAAGAATAGGCCAAATCGCGATTCAAATATCTTTTACTGCACCGGAAACTAAAATTTCGAACTTTTCAAATTTGAACCAACTGATTCTGTTAAAATTAAAAACAAAGGTGGAACTTCAACGATTAAAGTTATCGATATGTTGATGCCCTGTTCTCAATTTCAGTAGAAAGTAGTGCACATTTTAATTACATGATTGAATTTGATTTATTTATGTAGAAAAATTATAAAATAAATTGTTGTTGCAATTGAATAATACTCAAAATTACACTAAATTAAACGCATTCCAACTACAAAATTAAGCTAAACCACTGAACACACCCTACGCCGTTGCATTAATAGTCGGCGCAGTATTCTTATTTGAAAGAGCAAAGTAGAGTATGAACAATCTACACGCCATTTTAAGTAATTGTGACAACCCGCAAGAAAGTGTTCTATCCTGTTTGTGACGGTAGACGGTAAAACGCTGTTAAATAATTCTTTAAACAACGCAAAAACGTGTGCAAGTCACATATTAACATACGGGCTAAGTTAAAAAATAGTTTTTGTGTACTTGCAAAGTGTATGTAACGAATTAAAGTTGTAACAAATTTTCTATCGAGCCGAAAGAAAAGATTCTCATTGGATTCTGCTTCCTCTTCGGTTCAATTTCCCCTCTTACCCAACAGCTCTTCGGCGTTTCAGATACATATGTATGTATATAATTGCTAAGAGAAGTAGCTGAAAAGAAGAAAAATAAAATCAAAAGGGGTGGAAGAATTGGAGCAGGCAGCTAAAAGAAAGAAGTGCGAATCAGAGGAGTAGGCGAGTTCACTGCTTAATAAAAGCAGCGAGCAAAAGCGTTTACGAAAGTAAGGTGCGCGTAAAGGAGACAACGCAAACTTTTCTAGTACTTGGGTGAATTTTTGCACTCAACAGCATTTTCACGGTACGCTTGCATAGGTGACACACACACGTAGCATATAGTATTAAAATTGCGTGCTCTTGTGTGTGTGTGTGTGCGAAAGGTGCAACGAGATTGAACGGGTGTGAATTGTGTAGGAGAGCAACGAACTCGCGTGCAAGCGTCGAGAGAAAGGGTAAGCAATATATAATGGAATACTAGAAGTGCTTTTTTTGTTTTCATTTACGTTTGTTATCTCTTTTTGTTTGTGCGAATGCATTGAGGTAACCGGCACAACACTAAAAGTTTGCTAGCTATAAAACTAGTTAACATCTATAGTATTTATTGTTTGTATTGAAAGATAATGATATTTAGGTAAAGTGTTAATTTTTAATAAGCCAGAACATCAGTACTAACTTTAGTCAGGCCATGTTTTGCTTGTGCAAAAACCATTCAACTATACTCAAGAATACTAAGTGTTGCGAACAACGGGTATCACTATCTAAACGTTATTGAAAAATGATAATTTGTGCAATAACAAAAAATATACCTGGATGTGCAGTAAATATAAAATCAAAAATGGGCGTTGAGTAAAAGTGAATGTTGCATTACATTTGATTCAATTAAAAAGTACACATAAATTTATTAATTGTATTGCCTGGCAATGCTATATATTCTGCAAATTTCGCTTTGACACATCACGTATACAAATACTGTCTGTAGTATCATCAGTTTATTCTCTCCCACGCATCGTTTTTTGCTAAAGCGAGAGCACAGTTTAACTTAAGGTTCCTGTTTGAAAAAGGTTTGTCTTTTCCCGCATAAAGTGTTTGTTAGATAAAGTCAACTATACAGAAATCCTTTGACTATGAACGATTCTTCATTCCGTTGACGTGAATAGCAAATGCAGCGGTAGTAAAACCATTCAACGAGCAAACGAAGCTGAAAAGTAGTTGCAGAAAGACGACAGAAACGAGTGCGAAACGGAAAAAATTTTCGTGTCGGAATCATAAAATTTCTACTGCAAGAAAAGAAAAATATCGCTCTAAATACGCTGAAAATTGTATGAAAAATTGCATTAACAAGCATTTTATAGTTTGTTTATGATTGAGTGTGTGTATTGACGTATAGATTACATGGTAATCTTGTGGAAATTTGTATTATAAAAGTGTCTTCATACAGAAAAAGTCACTGAAAAGAAGAAGCATAAAATTTCAATTCTGGTATAGTGTGGTGGAGCTCCGCCAACAAAAGCAAAAAACGCAATCAAACGGTAGCGGCGACTACATCGATAAAGTGGAAGTATTGAATAAGTGTCGATATAAAACGCCGATGTCGGATGAAATCTTGAAAAAGAAACGCATAAGGTAGAAATAATTTCAAAAATTTCTAAATCGTTGATTAAATCGGTTGTGAAAAGCACTACTTCGTATGAATTGTGGTAGTTGTAATGTGTACGTCGATTTTGATTTTATAGTTGAAAGTAGTCGAAACAAACCAAATAACTGGGGAAGGTGTGGAGGGTAGTGTTGTCCGTTTTCACTGGCACTCGACCTGTATTCGCACAAGTGATATACACTTTCATAGTGTAGATTAAATAAATAACATCAGTATTATTACATCAGAGTGTTAAAAAGTGTTGTACCGAAAAATATATTTAGCACTATAGAAAATACTGCTTGGTAATAAGCTTGGAGAAGTGTTACCAAATCGTTAACCCATACAAACGGTTTTTAAACAGCATTTTTATGCACAAATATATAAGTCTTGTATACAAGAAATCCTTGGGCGTACTAAACTCTTGTATTTTGCAGGGGCATTGATCCTTTGCATACAATACGATATCAAAAGATCTTATGGCCATTATTGCAAGACGCCATCACGTTCTTCATTTTCTTTTCCCATACCTTAATTCGCGTTTTGAATGTGTGCACATCACCTTCTTTGTTTGACTGCACTTGTATGTTTGTGTATGCATAGTTTAATGGTTTTCATGTTTTCTCTTCCCTTTAAACATTTTAATTTTTAGTACACATAAATTTGTGTCTTCATCTTAAACCGCTTCTATGGAACATTTTGAAGTTTAACACTTTCTTATGTTAATAAATTTCCTGTTACAATTCCGGAAGCTTAAATTATTTTATTCAAAGTAGCAGTGTAGAAAAAAATTATTGCATTAGGATAACTTAGACTGACAGTACGAGTGCATCACTCGTTTCTTTATAATTCTACACGCCTTTCGCTCGTTGGTTTAGCTGTCAAAATATAGCGACTCGTTTAGGGCTTTATTTGTCTCGCTTACTCTAGCTTGTTGTGTGTTTTGTTCAATCTGTATTATAAAAAATTTCACAATTCTCTTTTTTGACTTAAATCCTTTAAATTGTTTTGCTGTTTATTTTTAATGTTTTAAATATTTTATTTGAATATTACAAAATTTTGAAAGCTAGCAAAAATATATCTGCTAATTGTTACCACATTTTTATTACTTTGGTATCTCTACTTCTTTAATTCATTTATTTTTTGTTAATTGAATATATGCAAGTGTGCCGCAGTTTTGATAAGTGTTGTTAACCTTTTTTTTTTGCTGTATTTGCTCTCAGTTTCCACATGCCTTTTTACGCTGATTGATTATCGGCGCTTGTTACCGTATTAAACAAATTTTCCGTACTGGAAGATTATTTCACCTGCCTGCACAACACATACTTATCACCGTTTGTGGGTTCTGCGTATATGTATTCACAACGCATATCCGCCTTTATTTAACGTATGGGTTGTCTGTGGGGCAGCGCACTCTCGTGAATGGTATTCACGGCCAATGCCATGTGAATCTGCATTTTGTTGTGTCTTACTGCCGTACGATCAGTGGGTTAGTTGACGTGCTGTCTACTTCACTAACTTCACGAGACACTGTTGGTGGTGCGCATTTACTATGTGTGAGCAGCTTATCCATTTGTTATATTATTTTTCAATATATCTACTTCTTAACTTGTACTTGTTGTTTTATCCATCTAGATTTTTTCTGTATCCCTACTTTAATAGTTTCCAAATATATTACATAGATTTAATTAAAGTTTCATTTGATCTTATATTAGCATTAAAGATATGGCACAAATATACACTTCCGTAGAGCATTGACCTGCAACTGTCACACCTGTAAAGTAATTATAAATTTTTGTTAAAACAGTTGATCATAATTTTTTGTACTCATTACCCTGAAAGTTGAACCTTTCAAGCTGTTGGTATGTGCTGAAGTCGTGATTTTATGATTTATAACGAGGGATCTAAAATAGATAGCAGCTTTCAATTTTATTTATAATCATTATGTTATAAATAAAATTAAACTACAATTTATAATAAATATGTAATTTTTAAAAAAATTAGTAACTAAGCTAATTTGTTTTTTTTTTTTGATTTTTTCAGAATTCAAAGAAGACTGAGGATATAGATTTAAAATACCACGAGGATTCCCTTTTTACGAGGAACGAATTTATAAGCGAAACGATAAGTGTCTGAGGCCGGCAGTAGTTTTATTTATCTAGCACATACCACAAAATATAAGTTTTTTCCAGCAACACAGGAGTACACTGTAGTGTGGTAGATAAAACCAGAACGCAGCGGATTTTCCGCCGGTAAAAGTGAACCAGCACTCTTCGTCATTATACGGCGTTGTGGAGTTTAAAAATAAATCTCATTTACATTAAAAACAGCATAAAAAGCGAGAAAATACAAACGAGTGTCTGTTAGGAAAATCTTCGCAGTTCATATACGTTTAACAGGCAAAAATTATATGCTGAAGCTGTATTAATTTCATATCTGGCAAATTGAAGTTGAAAGTGGCCAGAAGTACCAAGTTTAAACATCAGTCTTAAAAACGAAAAATTCGCAGAAATCAAAAAGTCATATTACAAACGCAAAATACAGAAAAACGAGCTATCATTATATAAAAGAAATTCGAGCAATTGATTTGCACACTCTACACAATAATACATTTACAAAAGACCAGCTGGAAAAATCGGCAGTTTACAACAATCACTGAACTACTGTTTTAATATAGGGCAGAGTAGCGAAAGAGCGGTGTATCTTTAATATAAAGAAACGAAACGTGACTTTTTTGTGCAACAATACGTGGTTGCTGCGAAAACGGTAATCTAAGCCGGTCAGAAATATTGTCATCTGTGTAAATCAGATCGTTAGTTTTAACTTTTTCTCTCCGCTAACGTACGGACTAACAACCGAAAGGCACAGTTACAAACACAACAAACAAATAAACAAACGAATATAAAACACTGCGCACCGAGCTGCAGTACTTGTAAAGTAGAAGTGGTGAAGTGAGTGCGGCGCAAGGGGGAGGTAACGCTAATGAGGATCTACTGGCAGCATGAGTACACTGGGGGGAAGTAGGGGAGAGCGAAATGCCAAGCCCAAGTTCTCAGCACTCGATATAAATCGAATGTACAAAAATAGTCGCGTAAGTTTTGATCTACACAAAACCATCTAAATTATATTTGTTTGAAGTTATAGTTTGTAAAATAATTACAAACTTTCATCACATTTGCTTTGTGTTTTAGGGTGAGCCAGCTGAACCATCTGCACAAAAGAATCAAGTGCCACGTAAACATGGAATGCAAAGTTTGGGCAAAGTGCCGTCCGCAAGGCGTCCACCAGCTAATTTACCATCCCTGAAAGCTGAAATAACAAATTCGCCAAATACGAATAACAATATAATACCATCAACCGGACAAGAAGGTATGTGTTTTGTGATAATTGAAAATATAATAATTTTTCTATAGTGAAAATATTATAGTTCATCAATAGTGAAATCATAATTATTTTTCAATAAAAATGCAAACGAAATGCAAATATAATACTGTACAATAGGCTTAAAGCATAACAGATTTCCTTTAGAATTTCTCTTTTTGGGAGATATTAAATACTTCTGCTTTTAAATATGGATTTTAGCTGAGACTGCATATAAAGGAACAAAGCTTTAATTACAGATATCATATCATATATTTAATAATATAACATTTAAGTCGCAACAGCATTTGTAAAAATTATGAAACTTATCTGTGTTGCCATTTTGCTCTAAGTTACTCGCTTTTATTTATGTATCCATATCTTTGGCAAATTCATCTTCGAACTTTTCAGTCAACTCAACGAGCGGCGGTCAAATAACAGCACACACACCCACAGGCGTAGTAAATAATCAACAGCAGCAACAGCAACAACAATTGAAGAACATTAGCAACAAGTCCGCACTTGGCAATAGTAACAACAATAATAACAGCAACAACAATAACATTAGCAACAGCGTCGGTGGCGTAAAACTTGTTAACAATTCAACAGGTGTAAGCACTGGCGGTAGTGGCGGTCAGCAGCTGCGCAACTCTTCAGTAGCGAATCACGCCAATCAACAACAGCAACGAAACTCGCCAATAACATGGTCTGCTGTGACAACGGGCAACGACATGACCGGCGGTGGCAAGAGCAGCGGTGGTGGGGGCAAATCATCGGTACCGCCACTCTATCAGAGTCCACAGTTTCAATACGAATTTCCAACGTTAGATGGCACAGTTGGCGGCGGCGCCGGTGGTGGTGGTGGTGGCAGCGGCGGCAACGCATCGACCCGAAACAAACAGCACCAGCAACAACAGGAGCATTATCATCACCAACAACACCATCATCAGCATTCGAACCAACAGCAACAACACCACTATCATCAGCAACAACATTCGCAACAAAATCATCACCATCATCAGCAGCACCATCATCATCAGCCACAACAACAAAATCACCATCCACACCAACGAGACTACAACAACCAGCAGCAACATGGAAGTGGCGGCGGCGGCGGCCGGCACGCACACGATCAGCGTTACGATGCTCACAATTACAAAGATGGCAGCGACGGAGACGGTGGCAGCGATTACTCTTATCAACAACATCATCATCATCACCGCGAGCAGCAGCAGCAACAACAACGCGAACTGAACGAAGTGAGTCTGCGTCCACAAAACGATGCGAGCACCTGGTTACAGCAGCAGGAAAAATCAGGCAAGGGCTCAACAGAAGGCCAGTCGAACCAACAGGGCCAGGGCCACCAGGCGCAGAATGCAAATACTGCAGGTGCAGCAGTGCCGTTGCCTATCCTGCAGTTAATGCCCTCGTTTATGCAGCGCGGTGCACCATTGCCGGCAACTGGCAGCGGTGGTGGGGGAGTTTCTAGTAACGGACCACGCTCTCAAACACCCCCAAACTACCAGAACGGCATTGGTGGCAAAGATACGGGTGGTGGCACATTGCGCTCACAACAACGAGCGTCAGGTGGTAATGGTGGTGGGGCGCAGGATTATCGCTCGGGTTCCCCAGCTGTTAGCAGTTTCCGTGCCGCAACTGCAATACCCAAGAGACCACCACAATTGGCCACACCTCCATTAGGTGGTACGCAAACCCCCAACGGTGGTGTTCGGAAGGATAAAGAATTTATCATAGAACCAGAAGTGGTGCAGATGCAACGACCAATTATACGCGAAGAAGATTTGGAACGTCTAAATGCTATAGCCAACGATGATAGTTGGACCAAACAAGATGATATAGATTACACGAAAAAACTGACTTTCTCAGATGATGAATCGCCTGAAGAGCATACGCCATCGCAGGAGCGCGATCGGCCAGCATTCAGTAAGTCGAGCGGAAGCAGTGGCGGTTCACATGACCTACGCAAGAGCTCCAACGCGAGCAGCGTGAATAACAGCTGGCAACGTAGCGGTAGCATTAAGGACCAACGTGACAGTGCCGAACGCGAAAAATCGGCCGATCGCGAGGATACGCGTCAGCAAAATGGACATCGTAGCAGCGCAGCGGGCAGTATTGCCCTGGATGCGGCCGTGTACGAACGTGTAAAGCAACGTAAAGAGGAGGAGGAACGACGCGAAAAAGAGCGACGTGAAGCGGCTGCCCGCAAATTACAAGAACTCGAAATGAAAATTTATAATAAAAAGGCAGCGAGCGCAGCAGCTGCTGGAGGAGTTGTTGGCTCAACAACTGTGGGCTCTGGTGGGGACGCAGTAGAATTACCGACTCCGCCACCATCCATCGGCGGTGGAAGTGAGGAGGAATTCAATATGCGTCGCAGTGGTGGTAGCAGGGATTACGAACGAGGCAACACTCGTGCCGGCTATGATACACGTGATGTGCGTGGAGGCGGCGACTATGTGCGAGGTGAACGTGGTGTTGGCACTGGCAGTGGCGTGGGCACACAAGGTGTTGGCGCTGGTGGAAAACCTATATTTTCTGCACAATTCCAATCTAATTTGCCGCCACGCTTCCAGAAACAGCAGCAAATGCAAGCGCAGCTAGGCGGTCCACCGATTAGCGCTGGCGCATTAAGTGGCAATGGCAAAACGTCCGGTCCGTTGGCTAGTAATTTAGATAAAGCGGGCTCGACTGCTTCCGCCTATGAGCCTGGAGCAGTCCGTTATATGCAAAAGGGAAGTAATGGCGGTGCAGGACCGTTGCAACGTGGTGGACGTGGCGATTATCGCGACAATTATACACGCGGCGGTGGGGGCTATGGGCGTATACGTAATGACAGTGAACGCGACGATGAACCACGCTATCATGGTGGACGTGGAGGACGAGGCGGAGATGATTATATGCGTGGCAATGGTATGTCACAAAATCAGTTGTCACGCAGCATATCGGATACTTCTCAACGTAAAACTAGTGTCTCGTCTAACGACGAGTCTAGCAAGTATGGCGGAAACAGCAGTTTGAATGATTCAAAGGAGTTTGGCAGCGGCGCACTTGTGTCGTCTTGGGCTGAGGAGACAGATGCCGAGTTGAAGCGCCAACGCGAGGAGAGTTTCTCTTCAACGCATAGTCAAGAGTCACTACCCATAAAAATACTGCAACGACCACATACACAGAAGAGTGTGTCGGAGGAGGAAACTTCACCACCTCAGCAGCAACTGCTGCAACAACATACACACTCCCAACAACAGCAATTGCAATCTCAACAGCAGCTAACGCACCAACAACAACTGCATCAACATCAAGCACCGCATCGGCGCAGCGAAAGTGAACAAACAACGCTTTTTGCACCTACTCAAATTTTACGCCGCTCCGAGTCGTCGAGTGATGAGAAACCCAAACAGCCACATCAAACAGGCAGTGGAGACGTAGTCGCAGCAAGTAAAATTAGCGAAGAGAAGAGCGCAACGTTAACAAAGCCGACAGCAGACGTGGAATCTCAACAAAAGAAGCGTAAAGAAAGTGAGAGTAGCAATTCCGCTGCTCCAATCCATTCAGGAGCTAGGAAGGAATCCTTATCGACTGATGATAGCAAGTTGCTGGTTGATGAAAACCGTTCGGCAACATCTTTAACAGCAGTAAGTCAACCGCAGCGTGAGCCGAAAAGACCTAGTCCACGCGGTGGCGCTGTTGGCGGAGGTCGTGATCGTGATCGAGATCGTGACAGAGACCGGGAGCGGGGCCCTCATTCACGCGCTTATCCTGGCTGCCGTGGCGTCCGCGATTGGAATCCTCGTGCTACACGTGGTGGACGTTACTATGGTCCCAATGAACCGCGGTTACCCAGCGAATCAGAACATTCGGAGGATGTCGATGAAGAGGCGTATGGCGGAGGTGGACGACGTGGTGATCGCCAAAGTCCTAAAGTCCCACGAAAAGATCACGGTGGTCACCGCAGCGGCGGCGAAGAACGTAACTCTAAGGAGGGTTTCGCTCCACGTGGTGAACCATCACGTCGTGGTCGTGGAGGTGGTGCGAATATTGGTGATCGCGTCGATCGGGGTGAGCGTGGCGATCGCGGTGATCGTGGGACTTCTTCGTCTTATAGACGTAATGATGGTGGTGGTAGGAGTCAAGGACGACATTATGGCCGACAGCCCTACGATGAACATCATAAAGATCATAAGCGCAGCTCAGAGTCGGAAACAACAGGTGGTGGTAGTGATGTTGATAAAACTAAACAAAACCAATTAGCACTTAGCGCAGGACTTTCTAAAGTTAAGGACTCCAATGTGACTACGACAACATCTGCAGATGAAAAGACGCGCATACAGTCTGGCGGTAAGCAACAGACTCCTCCACAAAGCGCAGCAAACACTCAACAAAGCAAGAAGGCCGGTTCAGTTGGCGAGCCAGAAAAAAAGGGTGCTCCCACCACTCAACCAAAACAGTTTGGTAGTAACAGCGGAGGTGGGACGCAAGCTCGCAAAGAGAGTACATCGAGCACTAAAGCTGATGAGATCGCCGAACGCGATCGTAAATCCGCTTCCAAAGAAAAGGATTTACCCAGTGGCGCGGTGCAACAGACGCAACAGCAGCGCAGCAATAGTTCGGCACAATTGCCCGCAGCGCAACGTAGCAGCTCCAGTGTTGGTGCAAAGAAACAAGATTTACCTATGGCCTCATTGCCCACCTCGCAATCGGCATCCGCTATTGGCCCTAACAAAATCAACCAGCAATCGCAACAACAAACGGTGACGAAACCTCCACCCGGACTGGGGGGCGTCAACAGCGGGGGCAACTTCAAGCCTACAAACAGCGCTTCGCTGTCAAATCAGAGTGTTGCTTCGCAACAGCAACAACAACAACAAAAACAAAACGTCGAACTACAGAAGAGTAAATCAGATACAAACACCATTACAACGAGTGTGGGACGTCAACAGCCACCCGCACAGCATCGGACTTCCATCAGCGAGATGGACAAAGCAAAATTGGCAGCCGGCGCGAGTGAGAAACAGAATGCGGTTGTCAGCGGGGGCAGCACCCTATTACTAGATGGTGCACCCGTCAATACGATTATCTTTGAGAATACCAACTACAAACAACAAGCGCAAGCAGCGCAGCTTAAACGCTCCTCGGAGTCTTTGAGCTCAGCCGTTAGCAGTGGTGTTAGTGTCTCCGCTGTTGAGACGCTAAGCACGGCGCTTTCGCAGATGTCTTTCACCAAAGGGAACGATTCGACACTGCCTGGCGGCGGCGTTGTGGTATCCGCTGCGGGAGACTACGACAAAGACATGAAGTTGGGCTTCACTTTTGGTGACGCCACTGAAACATACGTCTCGGCGGTGCCTAACAAGTCGCCAAATGATAACGAATCCAAAGTTGTTAGTGTGGTTGCGCAACAGGTAGCTGTCACCGCTGTCGGACAACAACAACATCAGCAGGTGCACCAACAACAGCAACAAGCTCAGAATATTATTTCAACTGCGGATTTGAATATGAAAATTGCGAGTGTGAAGAAGGTATGGGAGAGTGTAGCGCCTATGACATCTGAGGCGAGTTCGTCAGCGTTACAGCATCAACAAGTAGCACACCAACAGCAGGCACAGCAACAAGTCCAACAACAGTTGCAGCATCAACAGCAGCAACAACAACAACAGCAACAAGCTCAACAGCAATTAGAGGTGGTTGATCCAAGTGGACATATGTCGGCGGCTGCTTCATTTGTAGCAGCTGTTGCAGCATCGCAACAGCAACATCAGCAGCAGCATATGCCACATTATGCCGTCGCTGCTGTTCCCCTGCACCAACATCAACATCAACACCACTCCCTGTCCTCGCCGGGTCCAGTGCCAAGCGGCTACGGCAGTCATGGCTCACCCTTCGACGTCGCCACACCACTCGATCAGCAGTTCGCACAGAGCGGCAGTATTGTGGTGGGCGGGGCCGATGATCCGACTAGTGTTGTTGGCTATCCCAGTCCACAGCAGACCCAACAACAGCAGGTGCAGTCTGCTGCCGCTGCACAACAACAACAACAGGTGCTAAAACACCCAGATGTTGTGAAACAGCAGCAGCAGGCGTCTGCTGCCGCAAAACAATTGCAACAGCATCATGGCTCTTCGATGGGTATGTCACCACCTCCTAATATGCAACAACAACAGCAGCAACAACAACAACAACAACAGGCACAGCATCAACAATCAGCGGCTGCGCAACAGCAACAATTGCACGCAGCACCGCCCTCCTTCTACCAAGCATCACCACAATTCACCGGCATACCCAGTCCCCCAACTGTCGTGTTCAATTCGTCGCAAATGGCACCACCACCCTCACAGGCTGGCCTCTACGCACCATTCCATTCACTCGATCATTCGAGCCGTTCACAATTCTCAGCCGCCGCAGCGGCACACAGTTTCCCCGGTCACTATAGCGCAGCGGCAGCGGCCGCCGGTGGACCCTTTAATGCATATACAATGCAAACGCCACCCAATATGGCTGCTGCACCCACCCCCGAAATGTATTCCAGTCTAACGTCACAGTTTCGCATGGGCGGAGGTCCATCACCTTTCGGTAATCCAAATTCTCAACAGCTAAGCAATCCCAATGCACAAGCAGTGACGATAATTTCCTCTAATTCCAATTCGATGATGTCATCGGTGGGTTCGGTGAAGCCACCACCATCATCGCAACAACTCGGCACGATCGGTTCGAAAGGCGGCGGCGGTGGTGGTCCTTATGCAGCGCAACAATATATGAATCTGTATCCGGGTCCACCACCACAGCATCCACAAGGGGGTCCACCTGGGCCACCTGGCGCACATCAATTGCAATCGAATAGTTACTACTCGAATTCGGCTAGTGGACCGAACGGACCGGCATTCTACGGCGGTCCACCGCCGCCACAAGGCGCAGGCGCCGGTGCGCAAAACTTTGGTCTAGCAGCTGCAGCTGCAGCTGCGGCTGGTCTATATGGCGGACATCAAGGCGGACCGCCCGGTTCGAATGGACCACAAGGCCCACCTGGTCCACAGTCGCAACATACAATGGGCAACTTTAATACACCATTTATGAATTCACAGTTACTGACGGCCGCGAGTATTAATCAATTTCGCGCAGGACCAACGCCTCAGCAGCACGCAGCTGCCGCGGCCGCATATATGAAATCTGGACAAGGACAAAGTCATCTGCAGGACTCGGTATGTAATAGAATAACCTTATAATTTAAGATTTTTTTATCAAAACTTTTTTTTAATAAATTTTTAGATGGGACGCCAACTTAAAAGCCCACTCGGAGCTGACGTCAGTTTAAGCTTGGCCAAACAGGTGCAATCTCAACCCAGTCCACCACACCACAAGAACTATGGCAGCGTAAGTGAAAATTAATTGAAATATAACATGCTGCTCTCATTCTCACTATCGAAATACTAACATGAACTTTCAATATTCGCCCTTTTTTACACAGTGGGATCTGCAAAATCAAGTAATGCAACAACAAGCACAGCAACAATCTCAATCACAACAGCAACAAGCCGCGCAGCAACGTGCTGGCGGTGTCGGTGGTGTAGGTGGCGGTGGTAACGTACAGAATATGCCACCTGGTAGTCGTGGTGGTGGTCCACCAGGTGTTCAAGGCGGTCCTGGCGGCGGTGGTGTTGGCGGACAAGGTGGTCAAGGACGTTATCCCACTCCAATACAGCGCCCTAACAATTATCCACAACATCCACAAGGTGGCCCACAGTCACAGCAACAACAGCAGCAGCAACAACAACAGCAGCAATCACAAGCAGGCCAAAGACCAAATAACATGCGGCAAGGACCTGGTGGTGGGCCACCCGGTAGTAGTGGTGGTAATGGACCACAAGGTGGTGTTGGTGGCCCTGGCGGTCACAATAATGGCAATGTAGGCGGTGGTCCCAACGGTGGTGGCGGTCAAGGTTGTGGCCCTGGAGGTCCAAACAATGGTGGTGGAGCTGGCGGCCCCAACGGCGGTGGACAAATGAATAAACCCTACTATGCGAACAATGCAGGTGGCGGTGGAAGTCGAGGTAATTGAATGAGCCAAGCGACCACACCAACATATACACATACACATGCCAACCAGTAATCCAAGACAGTAAGAGCAAACATATAAATACATATATAAATGAATAAATGGAAAGCTCACAATGCGTACTAAGAAATTTAATAATTCTTACAAAATGTAGCACAAACGTGAAGTTTGTGGTAAGTG
This sequence comes from Bactrocera neohumeralis, assembly GCF_024586455.1. Classification (NCBI taxonomy): domain Eukaryota; kingdom Metazoa; phylum Arthropoda; class Insecta; order Diptera; family Tephritidae; genus Bactrocera; species Bactrocera neohumeralis. The sequence goes on from NC_065922.1 coordinate 69,292,825, forward strand.
TGAGAAATACGCAATTAAAATTAAATATGGAAATATGAGAATTACGTAAACAATGGTAAAAAATACGAAAATTGCAGAATGCAATAAAACAATGATAAACAGAAATAAAAGTAATTATTATAATTGTTTCAGTAGCGAAAATGCGCAGATGTGCAACAAATAGTAATTATAATGAAAACAAAAATAAAGTTGAAAAAATTGTACACAAACTTTAGTGCATTTGGCATAAGCGAAAATGCGTTTTGTAACGGTAAATGTTGAAAAGTGCCGCAAAATAACGGCACAATGTGACTTTAAACTTTGATAAATACAGAGAAGAGTGTGTTCAGTGTTAATGCATTAACTGCAAATGAAATTTCCTAACGGTAAACCATAGAAAATTTACTGTTATAAGCGCAAGAAAACTAGTTTTCTTTTCGTATATGGACACATGTGCAATTGTTTTGTGTGCAGAAAAAATAAACAAAGTTGCAACATAAAATTGTAACACTTACGTATCCTTAATATTCCCCAAAAAACTCTGCTTCAATGTTTGGTGAAAGAGAGCAACAAAAAAAGAAGAAAAAAAACTTTTAAAAACAACAAGAATATTAAAAAACTATTTAATAAATCAATGCAAAAATGGAATGTACTAAATGTGCACGTTTTCAAGTGGTGTGTAAGACGTAGAAACCGGGTCGAAAAGTATAATGAGCTGGAAATGAAAAATTAAAAATGCAAAAATGTAATGAATAATGAAAAAATGAATAGAAAAGTTTAAAAATCTGGAACTATGAAACGCGCAAATCAAGAAAAGTGTAGGTGAAAGAAAGTAAGTGACAGGAGCATGGCAGCAGTTAGGCAGCAACTTTAGTGGCTACTAGCCCATTTATGGTCCTACTCATTAGGTACATACGCAGTACAGTGGCAGCGTGTGTCTGTGAATTTGTATGCACAAATATTTGTTAAGAGTTAAATGCTTTTGATAGTGAAATACTTTGAATTAGCTTTGACATAAAATAAAGTAAAAAATAAACAAAGTTGCTACAGTTCTCTTTATTTTTTTTTTTTCAAATATGTGTCGCTACTGCTAAGACGATTTAGATGAATATTTGAAGTAACTTATGTCCTACATTTTTGGAACTTTAATTATTTGCATGTGGAATTTTGTAATTGTGTTATAAAAATATACGAAATGCTACAATTTTCATATAAAAAGGTAATATTTCACCAAAAGAGCATAGTTATGTTTAACAAATGTAGAATTTTGTCACAATTCACTATTTCTACACACAAACGCGCCACGCTGCATCGCACGCATATTATATACATATATACCTAAATGTGTAATAATATGTATATGCTATATAAAAAATATATAATACTAAAAATTAACTTTGAAACAAAAATTAGTAATAACAAGCAAATTAAAATTGCTTTCTATGCAATTTAATTGTTTTAAAATTGTATGGTTTCCTTAGCGCGCTTATAAGCGTCCGAACGATTACAATTTATTTGCACTGTAGCAAAGAATAGTGCATTTATGTATAACCAGTTTTACGTCTACCGTCACAACAACTGTTTGGACACATACATACATATATACATACATTTACTTGAATAAATGCATAAATAAATTAATAAATATTTATACTTACAAATAAATAAATAAAAAATGTAAAACAACTCGGCTAAAACACACTGATGTACTATTATATATTGGAGGGGCATGCGGCAATGATGTTCTAATAGAGAAAGTTCGTTAAGCGGATTTAATAAGCTAAGCAAGTGCGATTTCTGAAGAATTGTAAGAAAAAAATGTCTTCGGAGAATGGTTACAGCAATTTAGTAAGCGCAACCGTTATCTCTTATACAAGCTATGCAGTGATTGTTGGCGCTTTGTGCGAAATAAATCGCCAACTTTTGTAGTTAAAAAAAAACTTACGCTTTATTTTTATTTATTAATGTTTTTTGTGCACGTCGAAACTGTTTGTATGTCGTATAGCCAACAGTTTTTGAATCGTTGAACATAAGAAAAACACATTCGTGAGAAGTATTTGAAAAAATTGAATACAATTACATATTGCTTCACATTGTCAAATACAATTTTTTTGTAGAAAAATTATCTGTTATCAACTTTTCAGTACAATAAGAAAATGCATTTGAAATATTCAATTTCTAGTTTTTCGTCACACTTCAAAGTAAACATTTGTACTTTAAAAGCTGAACGTTCAAAATTGAAAAATTTAAATGAAATGTATGATAAAGCTTCTCAATATTTTTTAAATTTTTTTCATCTTCAGCAAATTCACTTTATGTAGATAAATACAAATAAATGCGTACATTTTTTCTGCAACGCTGCAATTCAATATCCCTCCCAACTAACTGCAAATATACGCAGCTACAATGTTGTAACTGCAATAAAATGTCTGCGTCCTCACTTTTTTCTACAATAACAGCTTGCTGTCTGTAACCACTTGAAAATGTCGCACTCAAACACATAAATACATAAATATTATATTACTATTATTTACACTTTATTATCTACTATTAAACACAAATGATTCATTTAAAAATATTTTTTTTTATATACATATACTATTAAAACAAATCATTATATATCGATAACAATATATACATATGTATTTCTCTTAAAAACAAAAAAATCAAGAAATAATAATGCATACATACATTTTTTATTTATTTTATAAAACAAAAAACATTATTTAAATATTAATTTGTAGTTTAAAGCGCCAAGCAAAAATAAAGCGTTACATAAAGCGTAAGAAAGTTAACCTAAAACACTGCTTAAACAAATGGAAAAAAGTAAATAAAAAATATTAAAAGTAAATTAAAAAATACACAAAAATTGCAAAATAAAGAAATACATTATCTTCTACTTTAGTTGAAAAGTCTTTAAATCAACACATGCACTGCACACCGACGGACAAACAGGTATAATAGGCATTGGGAAAATATTCAAAGAGTAACTTGCAAAAATATTTAGTGTGTTGGGGATGGTGAGAATATGGTATTAAAAACAATTATAAGTTTACAACAATACGACTTTGAGGTTTGTGTATAGTAATAAAAATAATTTTGTCTAAAAAAATGAAGCCTAGTAATTTAAGTAATACCTTTTGTTTGCTATTCCAATGATATTATTTTCATCTTCTTTATTATTTTTCATCACTTCTGTACATTTGTTTACAAAATTATCAATATTTTTGTATTTTATTTTAAACAAGCGACAATGCTTACAAAAGTTGAATCTTCAAACGCTTCACTTCAAAGTTATCTTTTGAGTGGCCTAACCGTGTATAACCCTTTGTAGAAACTTTTGTTTTGTAATTGGTAAACGTGTTGCAAACAATCGATGTATCAACATTTTTTCTCTTATTAATAATTTTTTTTTTTAAATGGTAGCTGGATACAGTTTTTAAAGAAAGTAATTTGAAAATCGCAAATGTAACATTAATTTTAAAGTTTAAAAAACTGTTTCCTAAGTTAATTGTAAAAAACGCAAACGGCAGTTAATTTTAATGCTTAACGAAAATAGTAATTATAAATATTAACTATCCTAAAGTATGACAATGTTTGTGAATATAACACACACAAATGAAAACAAAAAACTACATAAAAAATATAAAACTTTCCAGATTAAAAGGAAGACCCGAAAACCACAATATTTGTTTTATTATTTCCTATAAAATAAGAATATAGATTTTGAAATTTGATATTTTGCATTTAATTGAATTTAAAATCGTTCGATTTATTTGATTTTATTCTATTTGATAATTATGTAATATAATATATAAAAAATTACTATAATTGAAGGTAATATTTTGCAAAACCTACTTCCGTATTTTGGAACACACCTGTAGTTTTGTCTCACTTGGTTTTATGTGTTTTGCACAAATCGGTTTTTAATTTTCTGCCTTCTATATTTTTCTGTTGTAAATATGTATGTTCAAATATTTTATAGTTTAATTTTACTTCGTTTAAAAAAATGGATGCCAAGTTTTATATATTCAAACTATACTAAGAGCTTTCAAAAGGAAAGTCTCTCGTAGGAAACCATGTGCTGATATCATAATCTACAGGCTGAATTATTTCATTTTATTTTAATTTAACAATCATGTTATGTGGTTGCGAACGATAAAATTTACGAAAAAAATGTAACTGGTGCTACTAAAATTGTTAATCAAAGAGAAATGTCTAACGGATACTATTCAAAATGGCCGCCGCGCACAGTTAAATAGAACGCGACCTTTCAGTCACTTCGTACGAGTAAAAGAGTGCACACAAATATTTTCAGTTATAAAGAATTTTTATACAAATTGCCTTTAACTAATTCAATTCTTCATTTTTGTTCTGATTATTTCCAATTTGCACACAAAATACAAATACAATATAGCAAACCATGCTTAAGTGTTCGGTTAATTCTGTAGGCTGAGCAAAAAGTAAATCGCCAGAATTAGAAACGACGAGAAGACGCCGCAAAAGAAGCAACAGCGAACTGTTTTGTTGAGTGTATATGCACGAAGAATTAAAATTAACTACTAAAATACTAGCAAGTGAAAATAACGTTAAAATTTAACACATAAGCGGATTCAAATTGAAATAAAAATTAACATACATACTTACATACATACATTAGTAGCAAATATTGAAACCAACTAAACAAATAGTGTGTTCAAACACAAGCAATCAGCAAATTATTGCAAGGACGACTGCTGACGTACGTTAAAGAAACAATATTTTCACCTTTAACCAACCGAAAAGTCTCGCCAAAAAAGAATAACGAAACAGGAGTAATTGTAGGAGTAACGACTAGCTCACTACCCAAAGAAGTAAGAAAATTATTACTAGCCTACGAAAAGCGCGTTTAAACAAAAGAAAAGTAGGCGGAAAAAGGAAACGATGCATGGTAACAAAGCAAATGCAGAAAGAACGAGTACGCAGTTTTCATATACATACATATTTTTTTATATTACGCCAGTTTATTCATATAAATATTTAAAGAAAATATTAACATTATATATATATTTTTAATTAGCCTACATGATATTGAAAATAGTTTGTTTTTATATAAATAATAACGGAAGATCCCGTTCTATTGTAATTAAAAAGGACAAAATGCAGAAATAACACAATAATAGCTGATACTTAGTTGTGTTTAAAAAAAGTAAATAAAGCAAACCACAAGTACTATATATGTATACGCAAATGTACACCTAACAACTAACCTGCAAAACTCGTTTTGACTACACTGCTCTTAAAACTGTCACTTCTTTCTTTTGAATGTGTGCCTAGCTGATGGTGTTAAAGTAAACAAAGTTATTTTGTTTTTAATCTGGCAGCTCTTTAATTTTCAATTGGAAAAGAAAGCGGAAACATTAATTGGCAAGTCTGTCGCAAGTTTGCTTTAATCGCGTATCCTACTTCCGTTCAAGTGCTTAACAAATTTGTTTAGAAGGAAAAATTAAAAAATTTAATAAAAAGTGTTTTTTTGTGTTATTTACGTTAAAAATGTAATATATTTGGAATATGTGAAGTGCGTGATCGTTTTCAGTCGTTTAAGTAATATAAAATGTGAGTTTTTAATAAATAAAAGTGATTCGGTTAAAGTAATGTTCACGGGCGTGCATCTTCAAAATGGTGGCATTTAGCTGTAATTGTAATTGATGGCGTTGAATTTAGGCGTAATATCGTCAAGAAATTTGTTGCTAATACTCATTGCAAGTAATTTCGTGCAAGAAAAACGTAAGTGCCACTTCATGCATGCATAAATATAAAGTATTTTAATTTGAAAATGTATATGTTTATTAGAAATAATAATAATAAGGGAGCATACAAATGTATAAGTAACAAGCTAACCGAAAAGCTACCAGAAACGTTTTTAAAAATATGACATATGTATATGTATTAACACAAGGAATTACATGTATAAATTACACTGGAACTTCATAATAACTACGTATAAATAATTATTTCCATTTGTTGAGGTATGCGTCTCAATTGATTATTTTATTACGAGCAACGATAGACGAAAGTTAAATGTATTGTATATGTATACCCTTATGCCAAAATATTTATTTTTTTCTTAATAGTAATTCATATGAACTTATTACGGTTTAACTGTTGAATATATAGATTATGTAACTAATTTGGGTATAATTTGAAGATATCAATCATTTTTTTTCATAATGTAAATGAATAATGCTTGCGCTGAAGTAGACATGAAAATCTATGAAAAAATTGCCGAAACTGTTTGAAAAATATTTACAACCTCAACTAACTTAAATACAACAAGGAATAATAGTAGTAAGAATTCAAGTTTAAGTGTGTCCAAGCTGACTTCACACCGAACTGATCAGTATGTCTTGATAAAAATGAATCCACGAATGGTTTTCCTTAAATCAATGCAAAATGATTGAATTTATACCGTGATTAGAAACGTAAACGAAATAGTAATTATCATAACTCCAAATCAAAATGCATTTGAAGATGCTATTTAAATTATGCAAGAATGATATTTTGATGTTTGGATCCAATTACATTTTTTCAAAGAAATTAAATATAGCATAAGTATTGTAATTAAATACAAACTACATATTTCAACACATTCTTCTACGAAATGTATGTTTAAATAATATGTCACACATGAAAAATAAAGTTGATATATAAAGAGAATTAATTGCACGCAAATCGCCCAAGGCTGTACTCAAAATGAAAGAGATGAAAAAATGAATTAATAAAAATGAGAACTTACATTCTATCCTCGAAAAAAGCGAAGCATAGTATTTTTCTTCCATACCCACTATTTATTGTATATTAATACCTTTTACCGATACCAGCTAACCATCAAATTATTTGAGTTCGTTTTAAAAAAGTGATGCGCTATTCAGATACGCAATCAATTGTTTATATTTCTCAAGTAATAGCAAATGAATTTAGTTTATCCCTTGGGTGCCATAACTGTCGCTGTTTGGAAGAAGGTGCAAGCCTATAAACATACTACATTCATTTCAGTTAGTCCTATAAGCTAGAAGTAAACACTCTTCTAAAATAACTTGATTTTACGTTCAATACAATTTTATTTCACTTTTTAAGAAACGCATAATTCCAGCCGCAAATTAAGCAATAAATTCCCCCACAACAAGCTATGTCGTCAACTTCCCACAAGCACAGCAATGCTGCAGCTGTCACTAACAACATTACGAATTGATTAGTATCGCTATGTTTTGGCTTTAAAGAACTGTTGAACTGCTCTACTTCTTCTTGGGTTTGACAACATTGTAGGCAATGATGAGACCGATCACAGCATAAGTAGCCTTAGCCACCTGCAATTGTAAAAAATTGTTTATATAATTCCATCGTTCAGTTCTCATCATGCTTGCATATACTGACATTTGCGCGACCACGCATTGTGGAGCCATTGAAATGTTTCGACAGTCCAGACAATTTCGCATCCTCAGCATGTGAATCTCCAGCCATTTTGCTGAAAGCATATAAATTTTACTTATTTTGTATTATTAACACTTTTTAATTACACTCACTCGCTTTAAGTTTAGCCTGTTTAGCGGATGGAAAAATATTCGCTAATACTTGCAGACAACTGTCAAAATTTCGAGGTTAGGTTATGTAAGTGCAATGTCGAATTCGAAATTGAGCTGTCAAATTGACAGTAGTGAACTGCTTTGCCGGCGGTGACAGTGATAAAGCAGTGCAGAGTTATTTGTGTGCAGTTTCTGCACATATTTTCATTTCCGGTAAAAGTTGAGTGTGTTTCTAAGTACACAATAGTGCGGACTAATTTATGTACGTAAAAGTCGTTACTATTATTGTTTTACGGCAGAAATCTTTTTCGATTAGTTTTAGGAAATGCTGCTGAGTAGGCATTAACATATACATACATACATATATAATTTTTGCTCTGTTCCGATAAATGTCCTTGGAACGATTGAAACAACTTAAATATTCCTTGGGTTTCCGTTAATAAAAGAAAGGTTGATATATTTATTCAATACCATGCCAACGGTAAAACGAGTTCGAAAAAATGTCCACCCGCAAGCTGCGATATATAATTTTAATTCGTTCTAAATTCATGTCCCAACAATTTTGTGAAAAGTAAAATTCCGATACAACAATAAGAATAAAATATATCTTAATTTATAAATTTCAAATATATGTATTTTTGAAATGCTCACCACTAAAAGCAACATAAACAAACCGTCACTATTAGACTTAGATTCCTTTTAAAATTTTAAATAGTTATAAAAGAAACAAATTTTTCAATTTATTTGCGTTTATAGATCTTTTATTCCACATTTTGTTTATTCATTTTCTAAGTGTACTATGTGTAATTAAATTTTCATATACAATAGATTATTTACTTATTTCGAAGATTCATTGTTTATTTGATTCGTGCGTTTTCTATTCAGAATTTATTAATATTTATTTCATTTTGATTTTACCTTAATACGTAACTAGTGTTTAAAGCTACAAGATTATGGAGTACTCGTATAATGTGCAGAATAAATGAGTGTGTGTATATAGATTTTTATGTTTTTTTTACTATATTTACAATGCTTAAGGCGTAGCAGTAAAGTAAGATAGAAATGATAATTTTGTGTTCATGGCTTTTTATTATAATTTGTATTTAATTTATATTTGTGTAATTATTTTAAGATTCTCAGTTTGAATTTATTATAATTTTCTTTTTCATTTACTTTGTTTAACAATTTTTTAAGTCATTTATAGCATTATGTATTTTTTCGTTTTTTATTATATTTTTTATTGATGGCAAGTTTTAAATTTATTTTCTTTTAAGTTTCTTATATTGTATCATTCAATACTTTTGTATTATTATTAAATATATTTATATTTTTAGTTATTATATATTTTCATTATTTTTATATTTATATTTAAATATAATTTTTGTAATTCATATATTTTATTAAATTTTTTTTATTATATTAACTGCCTTTATACTGTTGTTTGTATAATATTTTAAAATTTTTTATTTTTTATTACGTAATTTTTTTTTGTTATTTGTTTTAATTTTATATTTTATTATTATTTCTCTATTTTATTTTATTTTTATCAAAATTTTATTTTATTTAAACTTGTATATTTTTTATTATTTATTTGCCATATTTCCTTTTTTTGGTTTTATTTCAATTTAACTTTTATTTCGTGTTATTTGTATACCATTTTCTTCCATAAAATTTGCATTACATCTACCAGTTAATAATCAAAGAACACTTTCGGACTTGCAAAGCTTAAAGTAAGATCTTCTTAAATATTTATTAAGTAATTTTCGATTTTCAATTATTATTTATATATTTATGTACATACAACACTGGGTACGAACGTAAAATAAACTAAAAATTACTAAATTAAATCACAATGAAATTGCTTATACTAAAACCTACATTTTATGCTAAACATATTTATATTTTGTAATAATTCAAATCGAATTTCAAATCATGCGCTTCATAGTAGAAATAGTGTATTTGTTGCTAAATGTAATTTATATTTTTTCTTTCTTTATATTATTAAATATTATTATTTCCTCAATTTTGATTTCATTTAAACATCTTTTGTGTGTTATTTGTGCTAGAAATGCCTTAGAAATGCACTTACATACATACATACATATGTAAGTACATACATCTCCTTGCAATATTTACAGTTGCAGTAAATGCTTAAAACTACTGTTACAAATATTGTTTGTATTCGTGTGCCATTTTATTGATCATGTCGTTGCATGTAGTGTCGTCTGTTTGTATTAAATATATGTATTAAATGTGTTATTCTTTCTGTTACTGCAAATTTTTCTGTGAAAAAAGCTTCGTTGTGTGTTATATACTTATTTAAAATTCCAATATTTTAATGTGCACTTGTTAGAAAAAATGTTTACTGTTCAAATTGTATGCAGGTGCGAAGAGTTTAAGTAATCGAAATAAAATCGATTGTTATTTGCTTAGGTCAGTTCACATCTGAATCAAATGCAATATTTATAAATCCACAAGCGCAGTGCATTGAAGCTTTAGTTAATGGACAAAACAGAAATTTTCAGGAATTTAATTGTAAACGGAAGTTTTTATTTGATTTAATTTAACAGTTATTAATGTGAATTTTCATAAAAATCTGCTGAAAAAAATTATTGCTGAGTGATATCACTTGCTAAGTGTGTTTTGTTACTTAATATTTGTAAATATCGTTTTTAGCTATTTTTTGTTTTAAAATTATAAATTTTTGCAAGTTTAATATATGCACAATTTCCCTGAAGCTCTAAATTTCATACACAAATTTTATTTTCTTAACAGCATATTTATAAGAAATAGAATTTTTAACCGAGTGCTCATATTGTGCTTTTTTCACTTGAATTTCTTCTTCATTTCTTCAATGTACATAAGTGCGTTAACAATCATGAAACAAGCGTGAGTTTAACAAAAAGCTGCTCGTGTTAGCCAATTTAATTAAAAATTTCACATTTCCTCCAGTATTTTTATACCGTCAAGTTTGAGTTATAACATTATTTCGCTTTTCACACTACACCCCCCTTACAACAACACATCAATACACATATTTCATCTGCTCTCCAACGCCATTGACGCGCTGTTCTCTTGCTTGATCCGCTTTGCGGCGCTTTCAGCGCTCAACAACATTTTAATATCCTTCTCATCGTCCACATCGTCACAGATATCAATTTCTTCCCTATCACATTCATCGTCATCATCATCACACATCGGTTCCTCATCCGCCTCGGCTTCACGTTCGCGTACACGTTGTTCATGCGCCTCCTGTCGTCTGCGTTGCATTTCCGCTTCCGCCGCCAACAATTGTTGTTGATGTTGATGTGCTGCTTGTTGTCGGCGTTGTGCTTCGGCATGCTGTTCGGCCAATTGTTGTTGATGTAATTGCTGCAGATGTTGTACATGTTGCAAGTGTTGTTGTTGATTGTAGGGATGATGTTGCATAACATGTGCGTGCGCCTGTGCATGTGCTTGCTCAGCTAGACCACTCATAGCGCCATTAGCTAGATCCATACCGCCACCCATAACACCGCTGCTCCCCACTTCATGATGTCGCTTGTGCTTGGATGGTGCGTCGAAGAGCAAGCGTGATATGGAGAACGAAGAGATCGGCGAATTGTGTGTACTGCCAGCGGAGTAGGAGGTATTCGTGTCGTCTGAGGTCGGTGTTTCGCGATCACTTTCATCCGATTTCAGTATATCGGCGGCTTCGAGTGATTTCTTATGCATGCCGAGTAGCCAAGGGGCCACTGATTCGTCGTCTTTTGCAGATTTCAGTATAGTTTCGGGTAGCGGCAACGAGTGTCGCACCATGGCACCATAAAGACCATATTCAGCCATTTTGGTGCTATGACCCCAGCATTTCTCCGTTTTTCGCCATTTGGCGCGGCGATTCTGGAACCAAACCTGGAAAGAAAAGAGAAAAAGTAAACTTTTAAATCTTGGTTTTTAAAGTTGAAGCTTGAATTTAGTTAAAAATGCAGTATTTTCAACCTTTCCCCGAAGAGGTTGGGTTCAAAACTTGAGAAATTGTTGCTGGCAAGCTTTATCTGGCTAAGTTTAAGTTTTAAGTTAAAGTTTTTTGGGTCTTAAGAGTAAGATTTTCTGATTTATCTTTAAAACCAGCTCTATTACTATTATTTAAAAGCTAAAGCTTTAACATTATGAAACGGTTTTATGTTTATTAATTTTATTTTCTTAAAGATTTTGTGGTTTTGAAATTTTAGCCGAGTACATATTGCCACTGAATCTGTAAGAAAAGCTCTTAGAGCTTATAAAGCTCTCAAGGCAAATTGGTATTTATTAATTATTGTTTCAAAAATGTAGTGGTTTTGAAATTTTACTGTACTGCAAAAGTGCTGGGTTTTTAACCAAAGCTGTTAAGGCTTTTAAAGCTCTCAAGGCATTATAAAAAAGGTTCTATATTTTTTGTTGGCTTGAAAATGTGGTGGTTTTGAGATTTTATCTGACAATATGCGGTCGTAAATTTTAAAGAAAATGCTTTTAAAGCTCTCAAGACTTTATAATATCGATATTTACTACTTAATGTTTCAAAAATTTAGAGGTTTTGAAATTTTACCGCACTGCATATGACTGTCTGGTTTGTAACAAAAACTGTTAGCTGACTACATAAAGTCGCTGAATTTGTAAGGAAAGCTCTAAGAGCTTATAAAGCTCTCAAGGCAAATTGGTATTTATTAATTTTTGTTTAAAAAATTGAGTGGTTTTGAGATTTTACTGTACTGCAGTGCTGGGTTTTTAACAAAAACTGTTAAGGCTTTTAAAGCTCTCAAGGCATTATAAAAAGGTTCTATATTTTTTGTTGGCTAGAAGATTTGGTGGTTTTGAGATTTTATCTGACAATATACGGTAGTAAATTTTAAAGAAAATGCTTTTAAAGCTCTCAAGACTTTATAATATCGATATTTACTACTTAATGTTTCAAAAATTTAGAGGTTTTGAAATTTTACCGCACTGCATATGACTGTCTGGTTTGTAACAAAAACTGTTAGCTGACTACATAAAGTCGCTGAATTTGTAAGAAAAGCTCTTAGAGCTTATAAAGCTCTCTGGGAATTATAAAAAGGTGCTATATTTTTTGTTGTCTTAAAAATTTAGTGGTTTTGAGATTGTATCTGACTACATCCGCTCGCTGAATTTTTAAGAAAAGCGATTTTAAAACTCACAAGACTTTATAAAAAAACGAAATATTTTTTTTTTTTCAAATTTTACTTCTAATACTCAACTCAAGCAAATTTGAGTCCCTTAAGACAGTTTGGAAAATATACAGGGTTGCTTTTGAGTATATAAAGTAACGAAATACTTGACGACTTCAAAGAAAACGCTTGAATTTATTAATTTTTTGTTAAAAATTTCAAAAAACGTAAAAGAAATCACTTTTGTGTTTCTTTTTGTTCCTTTCATATTCCACTTGTTCACCTTTTACTTCAATGCAACGCTGTGTATTGTTATATGCATTCAAAAGTGAAAAAATATGATTGGCAGTGCTTCTATTCCATAGGAAATCGTATTAATAACTTCTGCTTTACTTACTCAGCATTTGCCAATGTAATTATGTAATTAGTAATGAGCACGGCCGCCTGCAGCCACTCAACTACTAACGAAAACTCATTACAACGTAGCAGAAAAGCGCGTATTGAAATTAATGCCTAGCGCCGACTGAGTGTGGGTATAAGTACATTAACTGCTGTACATATTTTGGGGGTTAGTTTGGCGCACAAAATGGTGGCGCAGCAAAGGAAATTGAAATAAAATTATTTCCTTTATATATGTATGTAAGTATAGCGAATGCTCCACCTTACTCGTATATTACGCTTACACCACCTTTGTCGCTGTAACGGCACATGCCGCCAACGCATGCATAGTCAGCGGGTGGTTGAGGCTTTATGCGCGGTTTCAGGCTTTTCTATCAAATTGCCTATGCGCTCTAAAGACCGCCTAGTAAAATTCGCTGAAGTGTGTGGTTTGCCTTATTTGCTTAGTGTTTGGAAAAAATTGTTCGTTTTGCAAAACTGTGACTGCATGTTCTCACATAACGAAACCGTATGCCTTGCTATACTGCATATTACCGCTAGATATCTACTACAGCATTGTTTTGGTGTGTGTGTGCACAACGGGATAATAATTAGTTGCTCATTAATCAACAAAGCCTAGTTGTATCTAATAATAATGAGCTGCGTTTGGCGGCCAATGCTGTCATGGTGAGAACGGATAACGTGTGCACTAAGCCTAAAGCAAAAAAAAAACAACAAAAATTTCGTTACCATTTGCACCAAAAGTGTTAATGGTCAGCTGAGTTTGCGCACAACACAAACAAAGAGCAGTAAATGAAATAAAATAAAGATAAAAATGCAAAAACAAAATCAAAAAAAGCCACATGTTCACCACGTTCAACACCGAACGCCTTCATGCATTGTTGTGCCTTCTTTTCACAGCAAAAGGAATTGAAATTTGATATTTAATTAAAAGAATTCATTCAAAATATGAGCACATTTCTATAATACCACATTTCGCAGTTTAATAAATACATGCATATGTATGTATAATATATGTATGTGCGCATATATTCTCATTTGGTTGGCGATTTGAGCCTTTGGTATGTGCTTTAATTAAGGAAAATTTCTTTTTTCATTGCAAATCGTGCGGATTTCGGTGTGTGTGTGTATGTGTGCTTAAAAATGTAAAAATATTTGGTCATTTCAAATGTGGCCTTGTGTAAATATTTATATATTCAATTTGTGTGATTTTATATGTGATATGTGTGGAAAAGGTTAGCAGCTGACAGTAGCGGCCGCAGGAGATGAGCAATAAGTGTTGAAGATATGATTTGTTGCTGGCACACTTTTGCGATTTTGTTGAAATTTGTTTGATGCAGCGAAATTAATAATTTGATTAATGACTGAAATTGCTGTGATAATTCGTTTAAAGGCATAATTTGCGCGGAGGTAACTGTTTATCAACCCTTAAAATGCGTTTTCGAACGATTCGGTTTTTGCAGGTATCTTCTTCTTTCACAGAACCAACACAAAGTAATGCCAAATGCGAAAGGTTCTAGTAAATACAAAGAAACACTGAGACACAGTTTTCCTCAACTCGCCTATATGATTTTAAGCCAAAAAAAGAAAGCTGTAATCGAGTCGTCAATCAACTAATCTCAAATTGTTAGTATGTACATATGTATATCTGTAGAGATTATCAGCTCTTTATGGGTAGGTCGGACTTGATTGCGATATGCAAGTATATCCTTTCTTGACTGACTTCTTCTGACTTTTTTTTTATTTTTTTGCTCTTTGAAACACTACTCGCATATTTAGAAACCAACTACCGTTATAAATTTCTTAGTCACTTTTGAGATTGAAAATCGTTCGAATTAGATTCCCCACAAGTTTTCGTCGTCTATGACAGATTATTATTAAAGCTTGTCTTAAGAACTTAGTGGTTTTGAGATTTTAAAAGCTTTCAAGGCATTATGAAACGGTTCTATATTTTTTGTTGTCTCAAATATTTAAAGGTTTCGAGTTATTGTTCGATCACGTATAGCCGCTGAAATATTAAGAAAAGCTTTAAGAGCTTTTAAAGCTCTCAAGGCATTATGAAACGGTTTTATATTTATTAATTTTACATATTCTCTTATAAATTTAGTGGTTTTGAAATTTTAGGTGACTACATTGTATGTATATACGCTGAATTTGTAAGAAAACCTCTTAGAGCTTATAAAGCTCTCAAGACGTTATAAAAACGGTATTTATTATTTATTGTTGCAAAAATTGACAGGTTTTGATATTTTAAAAGCTCTAAAAGCTTTCTCATAATGCCTTGAAAGCTTTTAAAGTGCTGTATTTTTGTTGTCGCAAAACTTTAAAGTCTTCGAGTTATTGATCGACCACATATAGCCGCTGAAATTTTAAGAAAAGTTTAAGAGCTTTTAAAGCTCTCAAGGCACAAAATCGATTTTTTTTACCAAAAGCACATTTTACGCTTTAATGTGTTTTTTTATTATTGCAACTTTTTTATAAAAAATTTTGTGTAAATTTTTAGGTTAATACTGACGTACTTCACTAGTAGGTTAGGTCAGGTTATGTTAAATGTTCTATCCTAATAGGGAACTCACTTGGACAGCTTATAAGGCTGTCCTTTGTGGTACCTAGAACACTTATAAAATTGACTCTCGAGCCTTTGAGCCGAACACAAATTTGTTGAAGCGCTTAATGCCAGTTTCGGCTATGTCCCCTCTTGTGCCGAAGGTATGACTCCCAAGATGTTTTGTGATACAAAGACTGGCTAATAGAAGAGAAGGTGTCTTCATGTTTGCACCTCACCCTCTTCCATAAAACTTCGACAATTTGCGTCTGACTGTCGTTATAGCCTTACAGCATGTCCAGTAAGAACTCCAAAATTGTGGCAAGCAGAACTTTGCTAAGGGCAAATAGCTCAGCAGATCTTCCTCAAGTCTTATGTAGATAAAAATGCTGTTTTAAATTTGTTTACACCAAGAGAAACTGTCAAAGCTAAACTTTTTGTCAGCTAGTTTAATTGTCAATAGTTTAATTGTAACGCCAACTAGAAAAACCAAAAAAAAACTTCTCTGAAATTCATCTGTTTTTGCTATGGCTGTAGTATTTATGCTCTTTAAAAAGTTTTCTTCACTCAATCAGTTTTTCGCCCTACTTGTACTCTTGAAACACGGCCCTTGTAATATTTAGATTAACTGTTTCTATTTTTTCTAATTTTTTCATTATTTTTAAGCTGAGAACATATAGAAATGTATCGAACTGTCGGAGCTTTTTCGTGGATTCTTCTAATGTTTTGTACTTGAGTGTAAAGTTAGAAGTGTAAATATTGCATTTTACATTTAGTTCAGCAAAAATTATTTACGAAAAATAACATAATACAAAAATTAAAATTATTTGCCAAGAATACATATTAACAATTCTCAGCATTTCTCTCATTTTCCCACAATCATAAATTAACTACAAGCCAGTTGGTAACCTTACTGTAGACACCCCTCTATATATTCTGAGGCAGGAACTTTTCAGCTCTTCCTTCTAATTTATCTCACAAACTACCATCAACAGTTATTTGCTACTTAGGCGATAAGCGATAGTAAATCCCAAAACTAATTAAATAAACGATTGCGTAAAGTCAGTGTGTAGCTTCGCCTTTCTCGCTGATGTACGATAATAACGGTAATTGCTAGTATAATAATGCCAACAACGAACAAGTGTACGCCGAAAATAACAACAAAACACATTTAAATAGTTCGGTCAATTTTCAATTACCAAATGAATGTGAATGAGGTGGAAAAAGTACGAAAAAGCGCCAGTGTTCGTGAAGAAAGGTATTAAGCGCACGAGTAGCAACTCCCGCGGGACAACTTGAGCGGCTGCGTGGAAAAAAATCAACTTGCAGCGAAAGTTTTCGGCAGAGGGTGCATGTAAAACACTGTAGCAAGGTGGTGGGGTTAGTTCGCAACAAGCGTGCGGCGTGCGGCGACCGACGGACACATGACACGCGCTCATTTGCCACAATTTTCAAGTGTTTGCGTGAGAAAATTGCCCCTCACTTGCTGTAACGCAGCATGCAGATCAGCAGTGAAAGCGCGCCGATGCGCAGCACAGAGATAGTTTGAGTAGCGGTTAATGTGTAATAAAAGCGTATAGGCGCGTACGCGTGCTGCAATTCTCTAAGGCACTTTCGGCGGCGGGTAAAAAAGTTACATGCATGAAAGCAGCTACTTTGCTAGTATGCTTTGCTATACGGTACATCAAAATTAGACAAGTTCAAGCGGCAAATAGAAACTGCTTGCACATGACTGAATCACAGCAAAGTTGTTGTTGCAATTTTTATGTGAGACACGAAATGGGTGCAGTATCTCTTGGCAGCAACCCCTTATTTGTTTATTTTCTCGTGTTATTGTTGTTGTTTATGGCAGTTATTTGCTTGTTTTGTTGATTTAACACTTGTTGTTGGGCGCTTGTTTGGCTGTCAGTTACTGTTTTGGCTATTTATTCGAGTATTTGTTTAATTCACTTGTTATTATTGTTGTTTGGTTGTTGTAACACTTGTCATATAAATAGCAAATTAAATCGGCTTGAGTTAACAACAACAAAAAACGCACCCTAATTCCAAATTCTTCAAATATTAGCGGATAATTCTCGCTACAGAGTTGAAACACCAGCAACAACAAGAAAAAAGTTATATAATACCCTTCACATTTGCATTTCTCATAGAAAAAAGTGTATCAAAAAAAAAAATCTTTATCTTGATTTTGTTCGATCAACTTGTATGGCAACTATATGTTATAAAAGGTGCGTACTGGACAATTTGTCCGGAGATAGTAGCATTGCCCTGAACAGTAATCCATTTAAATTTTCGTGAAGATAACTCATCAAAGAAAAAAGTTTTCCTTACAAGAACTTCACTTTAAGCATTCCGTCTGTATGACAGCTAAATGCTATAGTGGTCCGATATCGGCATATCGGCGGTTCCGAAAAATGAGCAGCTGCTTGGTTAAAAAGGAATGTGTTCAAAATTTCAGATTGATATCTCAAAAACTAGTCCCTCAGTATATATAGAGTAGAGTATATGTATATAGACATAAGTGCAGACAGACGTACCTACATGACTAAATCGACTCAATTCGTTACACTGATCATTCATGTATGTATGTATATAAGGTCTCTGAATTTCCTTCTGTGTGCTACAAACTATTTGTTCTAAATTATCGAGGAAAAAAGCCTGAAGAATGCTTAAGATAACAACGGATCTGTTAGGGATGCCTAACCGGTTACAGTGAGACTTCTTGCGGCTATCCAATATGGAAACAGAAGCAGCTTAAGCTCACTCTAAAAAAAGCTGCTTTGCTGAGTTAAGCTGGAAAACGTTTCGGAGTTTAGGACGCTAGGCTCCAAGCATAATGTACATATATATTTTAGTCTTTAGATAGATTCCTGGTAAAATGTTGAAGTCTTATAGACAAACCTGTATTGTTTAAAAATTGTCAACCGTCTATTTTTTGCTCTTCCCAACTCTTAGCACATCCTAAAAACAATGCCGCATATCCATATTAAACTTCTAGCTGCAGTTCACGACGCTTTAACAACACTTAATGTTGTTTCAAATCAAGTAAGAGGGTGGTTTTTCATTGTAGCTGGTTTTAAAATATTCAACAGTTGTTGTTGTTTGAAATGTGCATCGTTTAGTAGGCTATAAAAAAGTAGTAATGCCGTTTAAAAAATGATTCGCACTTCAAATTTGTTGTTGTTGCATACAATTATCATTTATAATGTGTTGATTAATGCGTTTAAAAATTTATAATGTCAGTTTTAAGTGTTTTTTATGCACTTCATTGCATTTAAACAACATTTAGTAACGTTAATCGTTGTTTTTTTTGTTGTTGCTAACAAGTGTCACGATATTTACGGTTTTTGTGCTAGTTACAACTTGGTTATTGCTATCACTTAAGCCAATATCAAATATACATATACATATATACATACATACTATATGAATATACATACATATGTATATGTATATTTATATGCAACCAGGGCAAAAATGCAACACGTCCAGGTTGGGTCCCTTAATAGTCGTAAAAAACATGTGACTAATGGTCAATTTTTTTATATGACAGCAAGTTTTCTCTTTTGTTTGAGTAAGCTCTATGCAGATACTAATTTTACCGTTTTATATCCGAAAAATCACAAAAAGCGCCTAATCACTTTCAAGATTTTACGTCCAGTCTCCATTTCTAGCCCAATAATTTTATAACTCAGTCGCTAACTTTTTACAAATCATCAATATCCAGTTATAGCCTAATTAATACCTAATTGTATTCTCAAATTATGTTTTGTTGACTAATTTATTTTCAATTGTATCCTATGGAGAGTAATACGTGTGTACTCTCTTTAAAAATTTGTTGCCGGTGTAATATACAGCTCATTACAAATTCTCTTTTGTTTTACTCCCACATTTTTTAGTGTTTGAATCATTGCTGTTGTATATAATACACTCAAACTATGTTTTGTAGGTGTTAATTACATAATTATGCATAATTCGAGTTAAGCTGTTGAACTTTTTGAAGGAAGAACATATTTTTTAAATGAATTCATTTCCATTATTTCATTGTTACAATTCATACACGTTTGACTTTAACTGTGAGAGGAAAGTTGTTGCTCTAAGCACTGTATAATATTGATTGCTTTGCGTGTACTAGTATGTACGGCCTAAGTTGTAACGAGAAAAATTGCCACTGTCAGTGTCGTATAGGAAGGAAAATGTATTAAAAAGAGAATTGGACTGGATTAAATTTAAATTTCTTATTATTTTGTAATTTCGAAAATTATAATTAAAAGTAAACTTCAAAGTTTCAATAGCAAATACCAAAAAAAATAACAAAATAAATGTTTAATCGCGAGAATCGGATTCAAAATTAACAAAAAAAATGAAGATATTTAAAAGAAGAAGTTAAAAAAAAATTAAAACCAAATTTATGTTTAAAAACTGAAATAAAATTGAGTTTATTGAATCTTAAAACATTTTGCGCTTGATAAAAATTAATATGATGGGTCTTAAATACCTGCTATCTTTGTATCAAATTTCATCTTAGTTTAACACAGCTTGACTTATTTACATTTAATTACTATTATTTATAGTGTTTCAGTTAGAAATATGTAAATACATACATATGTGTATCTCTATTTTAATCATTTGCAATCCAACTTTTAGTTTAAAAATATGCTTTTTATTTGTTTTTTCAAATTTCAAATTAGGAAATATTTTTAAAATTTAAATTCTGATTTTCGAGTTAAAAATAAAATTTTTCACTGAAATTAAAATTAAATCAAAATTAAAAATAAAATAAAAATAAAATTTTTTTTACAAAAATTATATTGTATAAAATTTTTAATTAATTTTGAGATTTCTAATTTGTTTTTAAATTTCTAATTAATTTTTCAATTCAGATTTTCCAATGAAAACTTAATTTTTAATACTGATTTTGGAGTTAAAAATTAAATTTCCGGTCTTTAATTAAAATTTTGCAATTAAAAATTAAAATTTCAAAAAAAATATTTTTAAATTTTTAGTTCTGATTTCGGTATTAAAACTTTAATTTCCAATTTCTATTTCCAATTTTGCAATTAAAATTAAAAATTTTCAAAATATTGCTTAATTTTTGAATTAAACATTCAGTTTCCAATTAAAAAAAAAAAAAAAATTAAAATCTCAAAAAATAATTTTTAAATTTTACTTCTGATTTTTAATGCTGATTTTCGAAAATTTAATTCCAAGTTTTAATACTTTTTGGTAATTAATTAAATTAAAATCTCAAAAAAAATAATTTAAATTTTTACTTCTGATTTCGGTATTAAGACTTTAATTTCCAATTTCTAATTGCAATTTTGCAATTAAAATTAAAAATTTTCAAAATAATGTTTCATTTTTGAATTAAAAATTCAGTTTCCAATTAAAAAAAATAAAAAAATTAAAATCTCTAATAATAATATTTAAAATTTTTTCTACTGATTTTAATGCCAATTTTCGAAAATTTAATTACCAATTTTTAATTCTTTTTTGTAATTAATTAAATTAAAATCTCAAAAAAATAATTTTTAAATTTTTACTTCTGATTTCGGTATTAAGACTTTAATTTCCAATTTCTAATTCCGATTTTGCAATTAAAATTAAAAATTTTCAAAATATTGTTTAATTTTTGAATTAAAAATTCAGTTTCCAATTAAAAAAAATAAAAAAATTAAAATCTCAAAAAATAATTTTTAAATTTTACTTCTGATTTTTAATGCCAATTTTCGAAAATTTAATTAAAAATTTTTAATTATTTTTTGTAATTAATTAAATTTTTCAAAATATTGTTTCCAATTTTTAATTCCGATTTTGCAATTAAAAAATAAATTTCCAAATAAAAAGAGAGGAGTTATAAATATAAAATTAAATTCAAAATTAATAATTCCAATTCTTTGTTTCAGTTTGCCATTTTTCATTCCGATTTTTTTATTAAATTTTAAATTTTTAATTCCAATTAAAAATTTTAGTTTTGCTCCAAAATGTTTTATTGGAAAATTTACAACTATAGGGTACCTTCGCGTATTAATGAATAGAACGGGACTGTTGGCGCTCATTTCAATTAAAAAATAAAAAACAGATAACAGATAAGATCCAGATCAAGATCCAAGTCAGCCTTACGGGCTTTATTAAAGGAAATAATATTTAGAAAAGATTTTTAGTGCTTTTATGTGTCACATCATCACATCATTAAGAAAAAAGTAAGTTTAGTATTCAGCACAATCGAAACTTAATCATTGACATGATTCTAATGACTTTTCAAGTCTTGCTCGTGAGCATACAAATCTCATGAAAGTTTTGCTAAATGCCATACAAAAAACTGATGTTTGAACTTGAGTTATCACAGTTTTGAACCAAATTTGCTGTCCTCTTTCCATTCCATGATAAAAACCTTCAAAAATTCAGGGATGTAAACAGTGAAGTAGTTTCTCATTGGTCTAGTTTTTTTTACGTGGCGGGTCCCAAACCCAGGGCACAACCCTATGTAGGGGATGTTTCGCCTTCTCACTTTAGCTCACCTTCGAACGGTTGTTCTTAGGCTACCCAGAGGATACTTGGCCAAAGACCGGAAGTTGTGAGTTGCTTGAGTCTTATGTAAAAGAATCGTTTCTGGCCACTCCCAAGTGAATGGCGATCAGAGAACTTTCCTCACTTGCGTGAACTTCTACATATGACTCCATCCATGAAGTAATGAGAAGGTAGATGGCGGACAACAACAATGTTTTGAATATTTTTTCCAGCAACAATTCACTACAATCATCCACGGACCCCGGGTTTTTCCTACACGGTCCTGAATTTATAACTTGATTCATCTCAACTTTGTACCAAATTTGACAATCAGCTGTTATTTTCGTTACTTTTTAAACGCGCTCCTGCTCTTTCCATTATCTACGATTTTCGAAATTACATTTCGCGTTTTGCATATTTTTCCACTTTTTGTTCTAATTACACATTATTAACAATAGCATTTCACAAACACAATTGCTGTAAAAAAATGCCAGTGGCAATAATGACAGACGTAACAACGTTAACGTAGACGTAAGCGCCGCGCTCGAGTAGGTGGCGACTGGGTTGTTGTAGTGGTTAATTGCATAATTATCGCATGCAAAAAGGTAGTAGAAACCAGCTAAGCACGAAAAATAAACTGTTTGGCGGAAATGAAATTAAAAATGCAACAAACATAATTAAAAAATTATGTTATTATCCTGTTAGAAGCAGGCAACGTTGCAATTTTTTCTACACTGTCGCATGGTAGTCGCAGAATTTGTAAGCTTAGCGTTCACGCTGTATTTGCATACAAATTAATAATGAATTTTAAATGTCGCTTTTGCAGCTTTTTCTGCTTCTAGTGGCGGAAGAGTAATTTTGCACGCGGCATTTGTGGCCTGATGAGGCAAAATTGTGAAATGAATGAATTTTATATAAAAATTATACAAAGTGTGCAAGAAAAAAGTAGCAGCTAAAGTAGTAAAGCGGAAGGAAGTATGGAAGTGAAAATTGCTTAGTTATGCATTTTGAAAAGGCAAATGAAAAAAGTGCAATTCAAATTATATGCTTTGCGTACAAATTAAGCACTGCTACAGTTGCAACAAAACCCGCAGCTAGCAGAAAAAAATACTTATTTTCTATGTTTTTTTGTATTTGTTTATGTGCAAGTGCTTCAGCGCAAATCTTGCGCAGGAAATCTCGAAAATGCGCATATTACACGCGCAAGTGCTTAATAATTGCGCTTTTTTGCATTTTTTGTTTAACGGTAATGCATTAAATACTTGAGCGCGCAAGGCGGCATTTTGGCAAAGTTCAAACGCGCACGGCCAATCCACAGCGTTGCATGTAATTTGCACGTTTTGCAAGCCGATTTTTTTCGCAAATGCGCCTAAATTGCAAATTGCAACATGCGGTTGAGTGCATTTCGCTTTTCATGCTTGAAATACTTGTAAAATGCCGAAAAAGCACCCTGCCGCATGTGTGGCATGAAAAGTAGCAACAAATTTGCTTTAAGTAGGCGGCTAATCATTGAAGTTGAGCAGCAAATAAAAATAAGCATTAAATGCTGATGTTCAAAGACGCAATGCAAACAATGCAAAATGTGGCAAAATATTGAAAAATTGTGAAATTGATTTGAAGTTGGAAATGTATGCACTTGCCATTGCAATTATGGCGATTTTTGGCAGAAAGCAGACGCTTTGTAGCTAACCGTTTGCAACGCTGTTTAGGCGGTGTTCCAGTCTGGAATATTTCAAAAATTCAGATATTAAAAATTTTTTAAAATTTTTTTTCAGTTTGGGAAAAAATTAATTTGTTGTATACTTCAAAAATTCAGATGTCAATTTTTTTTTTTAATTTAAATTATTTTCAAAGTTATAGCGTTTTAGTGTCGTGGCAACTTGGACGATTTTTCTCGAAACAAATTTATTCAGTATTGTCCTCACGATTTCTCAAGTTGAAACCATACGATTTGTTGAAATTTCTTCGTAATACTTCACGAATATTTTTTAAATATCGTTGTAATGTATGAACAACAAAATGACATGGGCCGAGTGATTGCTGGCCGAGCTTTTCAAATATGGCGGCGGAGAACTGAGAAATTGTAGGCATTAGCTTCTTTGCAGGTTATGGTGGGACGAATGCATATGCAACGATTAGAAGCAAAGTGTGCTCTGTCAAATCCACAAAAAGATAGAACCCACAATCTGCGCCAATTACCGTGGGATAAGCCTTACTAATATCGCATATAAGCTCCTATGGAGCTTATTATGTAAAAGCCTAAAGTCCATCGTCAACAAATTGATTGGACCTTAATAGCGTTGCTTTAGACCTGAACAATCTACAATTGACCGGACATTCACCATGTACGCAATCTTGGAAAAGATCCCTGAAAAGACGATCGACATTCACCTCACTTTCATCGATTTTAAAGCCTACGACAGGCTTCAGACAGGGTGACTCCATATTGTGTGACTTCTTCAATCTTTTGCTGGAGAAAATAATACGAGCTTCAGAGCTAAATTGAAAAGATACTTTCTTCGATGACGATGCTTTCAACACCGGCGCCTTTAGTTTTGCGTATTACAGATTGGATAAGAAACGTGTTGATCCGATGGTGAACGAGAACAAGGCGAAATATGTCCTGTCATTAAACAAACAGTCATCGCTTTCGCGACTTGGCTCGTTGACAGTCATAACATTGAAGTCGTAGATAATTTCGTCTATTTTGGTATCAGTATCAATACCAACAACAATATCAGCTTTGAAATCCAATGCAGAGGCACTCTTGACAACAGCTGTTACTTTTGACTGAGTAGACTGACTCTCTCCACGAACAAAGAATAAAATATATAATTCCCTCATCAATCTCATCGTCTAACGTCTACGGCCAAAGTAACCGGAACTGATCCGGATTTTTATCCGGTCGAGGACTGTCAATTCGCCAGAATTCATTATCTGAAGAGTCGGTGAATAAATCAGTTGATGGAAAGAATAGCTCTACGAGATATACGGCGACATTAGCATAGTTCAGTGAATCAAGAGACAGCAGCTACGCTGGCTAGGCCTTGTTGTCCGGATTAATGAAAGCACATGTAGTCAGATTTGAAAGCAGAGAAAGAGGAAGATCTGCAGTTGGAAATTTTGCAATAAAAACATATTTTGTTTTATTAATACTGATTTTGGGATTAAAAAATTAATTTCAAAATTCCAATAAAATTTAAATTTCTTTGAAATAAAATTCAGTTTTCATGTTTTAATTGCAAAAATTCCAAAATTTTCAAATTCGGTTTTGCAATTCAATCTTCAATTTTTTGTAGCGAAATTCAATTTTTAATTGCAAATCGAAATTATAAATACAAAATTTTTTAATTAGAAAATTTGCAACTCTTCTTTTACGCTTGAAATGCGGGCCTCTAGCCTAGAATACCCTCTTCATAGCTGCCTAAATGCAAGTAATTTGCAACCAAAACTTCCAAAGCCCACTTAACTTCTTGTATTACATTACAAAAAAAAATTAAACTTAAGTAAAACGTTAAAAATATACACGCGTTATTTCCAAAAACTCGCAATTTTCGGCAACGAGTGCTTCAAATAACCGCAAAAGTATTTTATTCTTGCTAAAATTCTCAAGTTTTCAAAGAAATCCTGCTTTTCCTTACAATTGATCGCCACACAATACAACCCTGCACTTAAAGCCGCAGCAACACACGCTCACGGAGTCTCAACTTCACACTACTACGCTACAACTACACTTTAACCTTCGCCAGCTGCATTTGAGCGCTCGAGTGTGAAGACTAGACGCACCGCAGACAGTGCGAGTGGGTGTTGCCAGCGCGTTTGTAGTTTCACGAAGAAAGTTTTCGGGCAAATTAAGAAGTATGAAAATGTAGTTGAGTAGTCGAATGAAGCAAAGTAAAAAAGCAGAAAAGAATGTCAGCGAAACACGCTGAGCAAAAGTGCAAGCATACGCACATGTGTATGTGTGCACATATCAGCTGCAATATTTGCCTCTAACGCTCTCTTTCACGCAACAACTTCGGCTGCGTGGCTTTAGAAAGTTGTGTGCACTTCCACTTGCTTACATACGCACAAAAATTCTCAAGCGCCAAGCAACAACAAAAAAGCGGAAAAAATAACCGCAATAACCAGCTCTAAGCGCAACAACAAACAGCAATGTCAAAGCAAGCAAAGTGCTGTTGCTCTGCTGCAGCCAGCCATATTTGTTGGCTGCTCATGTATGCTCAAGTGTTGTTGTATGGCATTGCGAAAATGCAAAAACAAAAGTATGTGTATAAACTTGAAAGACCTCAAAAGATATGCAATGCAAAAGGCAAAAATATAAAAAACAACAACAACAACAGTATAACAAAAACAAAAATAAATCCAAAAAAACAACAACACGCAGGGAAGAAAATGTAAGCAAACACAACACACAACTTGCAAAAGTAAAACTCGAACGCAACGTCGCCGCTTGCAACAGTGTGCGTGCGCAATTTTAATGGCTGCGCTTCGATTTTTTGCACGGCATAACTGAATAGGTCTGCAGCGCTAAGTATGCCATGCTTTTATTTGTATTTTTTTATTATAATTTTTTTGATTTTTGCATATTGCCCGTTACCCATCATGCAACATGCCTTATTTTTAGGGGTAAGAGTTGCCGCGAAATGCTTTGTGCAAAAACATTGAAATATAACGGCGGCAAATTGAAAGTGAAGCGTAATACATACATATGCTGCTGGTAGTTTGGCTTTTTGCATTTAATTGAAGTGCCTATCCGCTTGCAATTGCGCACAGCCGCTTTGCCAACCCGCTCGCCCGCACACACATGCATACACACGTTTGTGTTCGCGTTTGCCTGCTCATCCGACAGACATTATTGCCAATTGTACTTGTATGTTAATTTGCAATTTGTGGCGCATGGTGCGCTTAGCGGCCGCCACCGCAGTAGGGCACTTTTGTGTTACAAATGCATCTATGTACATAAGTGGGTAAAAAAATATTTCGTAGGCGTTACTTTGGCACTCAACGCACTTGATATTTTGCATTCAATTCGTTTTTTTTGCATTCGCAAGAACTTTGCATTTGTTTTTGTGCTTCGGATGGGCGCCATATCGCATATTTGTCATAATTGAATTTGTATATGAGCACTTGTGCTACATTGATGGCTGCAGCCGCCGAGGTAATTTAGAGTGTGAGCGGTAATTAAAAAAGTAAATGTAAAAAATGAGAAAGAAAGAAAAATCAGCAAAAATTAATATTTATGAAATTATTTTTAAAATAAATAAAAATATCGAAAGAATAAAAAAAAAAATAAAAAAATATAAAATGAAAAAATAATAAAAGTATAAAATAAAATAAAAAAAAAATAAAAAATAAAATAAAATAAAAAATATGATGTTAAATACAAAAAATATTGTAGTTATACGTTGTGACAAAAAAGTGCCTGGAAGTGCCTGGAAGTGGTTAATAAAACGCAAAAAATTTATTATTAATCAATGTTTATTTTGTCGTCTTCAATATAATCCCCAAACGGGTTCCACGGAGTAGCAATTTCGGTTTGGGGAACAAGAAAAAATCACACGGTTCCAAATCTGGTGAATATGCTGGTTGATTGATGGTGTTCATGCCGTTTTTGACTTTAAATTCGGTCACAATCGTGACTCGATCCATCAAGTGTTCTTCCACAATTCCGGCCGTTTACGTCGGAGATGCTCGCGCAAACGGCCAAATAGAACTCCTTATTCACTGTCTCTTTCCATATCTCTAACATTTGACTTTACTTTTTTAAAATTTTCGTCAGCTGGAGAGGTCTAATGTCGTCCAGACAAGGCTGACTCTTTCCATATCTCTAACATTTGACTTTACTTTTTTAAAATTTTCGTCAGCTGGAGAGGTCTAATGTCGTCCAGACAAGGCTGACTCTTTCCATATCTCTAACATTTGACTTTACTTTTTTAAAATTTTCGTCAGCTGAAGAGGTCTAAAGTCGTCCAGACAAGGCTGACTCTTTCCATATCTCTAACATTTGGCTTTACTTTTTTTAAATTTTCGTCTGCTGAAGAGGTCTAAGGTCGTTCAGAACGAGGCATTGTACCACACGAAGGCTTCTGTTTTTGATCAAATTGAAACACTGCTATGTCTGAATTTAGTATCCCCGCAAAACTAATACGGTTGTGTAAACTGAAGGTGAGCAATACCAAAACTCCGTCAGGATCCGGAAGGACCTCTCCGAGCCGTTCGTTACCAAACGAGGTTTCAGACAAGGCGACTCCTTTTCGTGCGACTTCTTCAATCTGCTCTTGGAGAAAATAATTCGAGCTGCAGAACTAAATAGAGAAGGCACCATCTTCTTAAGAGTGTACAGCTGTTGGCGTACGCTGATGATATTGATATCATTGAACTCAACAACCGCGCCGTTAGTTCGGCTTTCTCTAGAATGGATAAGGAAAGGAAGCAAATCGGTGGTAGTGAACGAGGGCAAGATGAAATAGCTCCTGTCATCAAACAAACAGTCATCGCATTCGCGACTAGGCTCCCACGTCACTGTTGATAGTCATAACTTCGAAGTCGTAGATAAATTCGTCTATCTTAGAACCAGCATTAACACCAACAACAATGTCAGCCTCGAAATGCAATGCAGAATAACTCTTGCCAACAGGTGATACTTCGGACTGAGTAGGCAATTGAGAAGTAAAGTTCTCTCTCGACGAACAAAGACCGAATTCTACAAATCACTCATCATCCCCAACCTGCTATATGGTGGAGAGTCATGGCCAATGGCAACATCTGATGAGTCGACATTACGAGTTTTGCCGAGAGAAAGGTTCTGCATTGGCAACGGCGAATATCGCATTCGATGGAACGATGAGCTGTACAAGTTATACGACGACATTGATATATGTATGTACATATGTAGTTCAGCGAATTAATAGACAGCGGCTACGCTGACTAGGTCATGTCGTCCGAATGGACGAAAAAACTCCAGTTCTGAAAGTATTCGATCCAGTACCAGGTGGGGATGCAGAGGAAGAGGAAGATCTCCACTCCGTTGGAAAGACCAGGTGAAGAAGGATCTGGCTTCGCTTGGAATTTGCAATTGACGCGACATTGCAAAAAGAAGAAACGACTGGCGCACTGTTGTTAACTCGTCTATAACCACGTTAGTGGTGTCTACGCCCGTAAAGAAGAGGTAACATCCATTAGCTCAGCGTCAACTGCGCCATTTTAAAAAATTTAAAAAGTATTTGAAAGGATATGCTCTTGTCGTATGATGCCAAATCAGAGAGTAATTACAAAATGTACTTTCAAATATAAAAGTGCCAAGTATTGCACACTTATAATTATCCTTCAAAGCAGCCTTTCAATTTTAAAAGCGGCAAACGTCAGGCAAGTGCCTCTCAAAAGAGACTAGCGAAAAAAATCACTTCAGCAGGGGTATTGCATTTGTCAATATGACACTTCAAAAGTTAGAATGTGTCGAAACTCCTTATGAGTTTTGCATTGCGTTTGACACATGTCAATTGTTTTGCAGCGCAGTCGTATTAATGATGATGAGATGATGGCTGAGTTGTGGATTTGTATATAATTAAATTAAAAGTGGTAATTGTTGATTGCGTTGGAGATAAGTATAGTACTTATGGTGCAATAAATAAATATATATTTTTTTAAGATTAATAGCATGTGCAAAAAAGTGCATTTTTGCATTTGAAATTGATTAGTGCAAAATTATAGCTGCATTTATTGCATACTTAATTAATAATAATAATAATTTTTTTTTTAATTTTTATGATTTTTAAAATCAGCGAAAAGTGCATTTTTTGCATTTGAAATTGCAAAATTATAGCTGCATTTATTGCATATTTAATTAATAATAATAATAATTTTTTTTTTAATTTTTATGATTTTTAAAATCAGCGAAAAGTGCATTTTTTGCATTTGTGCAAATTGATTAGTGCAAAATTATAGCTACGTTTATTGCATATTTAATTAATAATAATTTATTTTATGCATTAATTTTTTAAAATTTGTTTGATTTATAATATGTGCAAAAAAGTGCATTTTTGCATTTCGCATTTTTCAAAATTTATTAGTGAAAATTTTTACCTACAGTTATTGCAGTAGTTTTAAAAAGGTTTTTTTAAATAAATAAAATTTGGAAAAATGCAAAGTTTGCATTTTGCATTTGTGCAAATGCAAACTGACTAACAAAAAACTTAGTTACTTTTAATACCCATTTAATTAAATATAATTTACAATTAGTTGATTTGCAATGTATTGCAAAAAATGCAAATTTTAATTTAAGTAAATATTTTGAAAAAAAATCTAAGAGTTTCTTTGCACCAACTACTGCAGCGCCCAATAAATTTGCCAGCAATCGTATAACACTTTTACAGCTAGCCAACAACAACTAGAGCAAACTGCATGACTAACTAATGCAACGCTGCAATCAGTACGTACATACGTGAGTTAGCAAAAATCCAATAAAGCACTTTTGTGTTTATAATAAAATTTCCTCAGCAATTTAGTATTGATTGCTGCTGTGCACTACACTAAATGTCAAACAGCTTTCAGCTGGCCAGTCTATAAACTAAATAACGGCACTAACTCCTTGTGTCGTTGCAAACATATCAATCACAATAAATAAAATGGCAATAAAGTGAGTTAGAGCGAAAAAGCAAAAACCTCATATATATGCAAAACAACAACAACACACTCACCTGTATGCGATCCTCAGCCAAGCCCGTCTTCATCGAGAGTAGCTCACGTGCGCTAACATCCGGATAGTGCGCCTCCTTGAAAGCCTTCTCCAGCTCCTCCAATTGATTGCTCGTAAATATTGTACGGCCGTGTCGTCGTTTATTCTTCTTTTTACTGCTTAAACCGCCTGCACCACCGGGTCCGGCACCGCCCAGCAGCGCGCTAGGATCACCGCCGTGTCCGAGCAGGCCATTAGGTGCGCCCACAACACTTCCGGCACCGGCCATGCCGCTACCGATGGCAGCTGCTGCCGCCGCCGCCGCCGCAGCGCCATTAAGGAATGCCTCATGTGTGGCGCCGGCATGCGGATGATGGGCGTGTGGATGATGCGCATGTGGATGGTGGTGTGCATGATGCGGATGGTGGCCATGCAGTGGGTGCGTGTGTGCATGATGCGCATGATGGTGGCCATGTTGATGATGTGAGTGCGCATGGTGTGCTGCAGCAGCTGCGGCAGCATGATGCGCCAAAGCGGCAGCCGCATGTTCGGCGGGTGAAAGTGTGGGTCGTGTTGCTGGTGACGTGTTGTTATTGTTGTTGCCGCCGTTGTTATTCGTAGCGCCATTGTTGTTGGCGGATGTGGCGCTGCCGCTGCTCGTCAGGCTGCTGCCATTCGTTGCGGACATATGTGAGATGCTGCTGCCGTTAGAGCCGTTGCTTGAGTGCGCTTTGTTGGGCGAGTGTGCATCATCGTTGTTGTTGTTATTATTATTGTTTAGGCTATTTGTGTAGTCTTGGGCACCACGTGCGGCTTGTTCTGTGTGGAAGAGAGCGCAATAGAAGACATGTTGTATTAAATTTGTGATTGAAAATGAATAAATGATGATGAGTAGATAGGTTGAGAGATTGTGGAGAAATTCTTAGGCCATAAAGTTGCCATTTTATTTTTATATACTGAAGAGGGTATATTAATTTTGCACGAAGTTTGTAATCCACAAAGGGTTAACGTCGGTGACCCTATAGGTAAATACTATATATAAATGATCAGCGTGACGAGCTGAGTCGATTTCGCGATATCTGTCTTTCTGTCGATCTGAAATTTCGCATACGTTCTCTTCTCCCCAAGAATCTGCTTCTTTGTCGGAACCGTCGATATCGGGCCGTTATAACATAAAGCTCCCATACAAATCGATCGATCAAAATCAAGTTCTTGTATGGAAAACTTTTTTATTTAACAAGGTACCTTCACTGCATTTGGTATGGATTATTGTCCAAGGCAATGCTATATTATCCGAATATACCGTTGAAATCGGATCACTATAGCATATAGCTATCATATAAACTGATCGATCAAAATCAAGTTCTTGTATGGAAAACTTTTTTATTTGACAAGGTACCTTCACTACATTTGGTATGGATTATTGTCCAAGGCAATGCTATATTATCGGAATATACCGTTGAAATCGGATCACTATAGCATATAGCTGTCATACAAACTGATCGATCAAAATCAAGTTCTTGTATGGAAAACTTTTTATTTGACAAGATAACTTCACGAAATTTGGTATGGATTATTGTCCAAGGCAATGCTATATTATCCGAATATATTGTTGAAATCGGATCACTATAGCATATAGCTGTCATACAAACTGATCGATCAAAATCAAGTTCTTGTATGAAAAACTTTTTTATTTGACAAGATAACTTCACGAAATTTGGTATGGATTATAATCCAAAGCAACGCTATAATATTCCAAATAATTGTTCAGATCGGACGACTATAGCATATAGCTGCCATACAAAATGACAGGAGGCCGCTTACGTTTTCAGATTTACTTCTACATAAGATATTCAGTTGAAAAGCGTATTATAGCTCCGGTTGAAGCTTTAATAATAATAATATTATTATATTTTACAGTTATTTGCTTGTACCCACTTAAACAAAAGTTATCGCAACATCTATATACTCTCCCCATTAAATTAAACATTTAAACCAATTATTTCGCACACACTCCCAATAAACGCGTTTAACGGCATTCAAATGTCAATTTTGACATATCGTGCGTATTGAAACCCTTTCCCTACACTAATCGCCGTACAATTGTCAAATCACTTTCTCCTCTTTCGACACATGCTCGCAAAGGATTCCACTTCATTTGGCCACAAAGGCGTTTGCAGGAAAAATATAACGCACACAAATCGCCCACTTCAAACGAAATCTAACACACATAATCCCACAATAATGCCAACACAATAAAAATAAACCGTCAAACATACTTACAAGGGCCTATATCGAATTTCACATGCCATAATTGGCATTAAATACCCGCACAAACACATACAACACACGATTATTGTGGACAAAAGGTAAAATTATAATTTACTTAAACTATTTCCTTATGCGATTTCAAATAATACCAGCACGTTCGCACAATTTTCAGGGTTTCCAAGGCATGAGATGTGAATGAACGCTGAAAATTGAGCCTCATTTCCCGCAGCAGTCAGACAAAACAGCGTTTCTTTGCAATGCAAAGTTTTTCTGTTGAGAGTTTTTCAAAAAAAAAAAAAAAATGAAAGCAGACAAATTTATTTTATCTGCAACACCTTTTTGCCGGCTGACTGTCACAATAGAATGCGCCCATAATTCTTATGTCTTGTGTGTACAATGTGTGTTGTTGCTTGTAAATTTATTTACCGTATGGCACAAGGTGTTCGTGTGCAGCCGAATTCATGTCTGCATGTGGTTCGTGTGTGTCGCTAATGCCATTGTGTGCGACTTAAGATGTCAACAATGTGCCATTTTGGCGAAATTTGCGTTGAGTTTTGCATACATTATGTACAGGCAGTGGTGACCCTGTGGGAAATACGTGCGACAAGCATGTTTTTGCTTCATATTCGTTTAAATTATAGGATTAAGTAGTTATAAGTTCTTGAAAATGTATCTTATTTGAGGTTCGTGCTGTTATATTTTGCGACAAAAGAGTGGTCCTACAAGTTTTATAACTACCCGGAAGAGAGATTTATCTTTAGGACAATTCTACTTGACACGATTACGTCCAGTGATTCGGCATTTCATGCTGAGGGATGGTTAAAAGACAATTTTGAATATAACTAAATAATATTCGGAAAAAAATATTCCACTAGCAGTTCCACTATAATCATTTTGCATTATTAAAATCTAATTAAGTACAGGAATGGCACGAGTTTCGGCGCACACATCTTTTGGCTTTCAGTAGTGCCAAATTGGGCAAATCAGGCTGTGAACTGTTACTTCATCCATCATATTCTCTAAATTTGGCCCCACTGAGCGTTTTCTTATTGTTTTCAAATTGAAAAATATCACCAGTTGGGCTAAAATTTTAGTATAAAGAGAAACCTTCTTTGCAGACCTCCAAAAAAAGTAGTTTCCAGTTCAATTAAAGAAGGTAGAACATCGTTGGATCAAGTGTGTCAAGATAAAAGGAGACAAAATCGCCAACTTCTTCAAAAGTTTCATTCTTATTTTGGATGCTAAGTGATCGCTCTCGTATATCACCAGCTCTTCACACCGATGCTTTTGCTAAAAGAATCCCTCAAAGTTTGCAACAATTTTTATGGTCTGCAAAGCTATTTTAAGCTTTTAACCATAGTTCAAATGCTCAACATATCAAAACTTGGTTTTCTACTTTGTTTCCTATCCTCATACTTATATAAACCAGTCCAATATTCGACTTGAAAGGCCTTTGTGGTATTGACATATATAAGAAATTGCTATGGCGACCAATTTCACAAGCTTTTAACCATAATACGAAAGTTCAACCAATGAAAGCTTAGTTTTTGACCTTGTTTTTTGTAAACATGTGGCCAAAACCCAGTCAGAGTTTTTACTAGGAGGGCTGAAACTTAAAATAAGTGACTGCGGTTACCAATTTTACAGGTTTTTAACCATAAACCGAAAGCTTAATGTATTATCTTTAGATCTATTTTCATAGCAACATACTTCTAGAAACCAGTCAGAGAACCCACTATGAAGGTCTGATTCAATGGTTGATAATCTCACACTTATTAGATATGATTATGGCTACTAATTTTCAAGTTTATTAAAACAAAAACAGAGAGGAAACTGAACACAATAGCATATTTAATAGTTAACCATACAAACCTGTCTTGATCTTTAAGAAAATTTTATGAAAGTCTACAACTTCAACTTTCCTACTGACTCATTCGTAATCTGTCATGTGTGAGCACTATTCTCAAATAAAAACGGCTCCAGCTACAAGAGAGAAGATTTCGCAAATCGCATTTCCTCAAGCAGCCAACACAAAGTGAGGCGACACGCATACAGGCAAAGCAATATTTGTACACACATACATACACACGAAAACATGTGGCTAACTGTCAGTTTTGATTTCAAGGAAGTGGTGTGATTTCTCGCATGCGATAAGCCGACATACACCGCAAGCCAATTGCTGAGGCAGAGCCTACTATGTTAAAGTGGTCGAGTGTGAGTGCGTGAGTGCAAACTGTGACTGCGAAAGCGTTGTCAACGAATTTTTGCACGTTTGACAAATGTTTGTTCAAACGCTATTCAAGCAAAAGTAGATTGACAAGCCGCGATTGTTTGTCAGCTATTTTGAATGTCAAATGTTTCGTGTTGGTGTGTGTGTGTGGAAGGGTTAAGTTACCTTTTCGCACATGCCTTGCAACACAAAAAATAACACAAATTTCCGCGTAGCTGTTTGTAACAATTTTACGGTTTGTTGTTGTATGCCGTACGCATGTATTTTTATTGTATCTACTTTGTGTTGTGACAATTAGGGTGTTAAGTGGTTCAGCCGCACACACATACATACATGTTTGCGTGTGTTTTAACAATGATCGCATCAAATTATGCTGAAATGGCTTAAAGGTGTCCTTTTTATTTATCGCCTTTTGTTATGCTGATAACACATCGAGGCATGGCAGGCAATGGTGAAGTTTGTTTTTTGCATTCTGCGCCTAATTTGATTTGTTGTTGCGATGAGTTTATCACTTGCTTTGTTAAATTTGAGTAGATTAAGGTTATTGTATTTCAATTTGGGCCAATCATGTTTGTCAAATGGAAAATAATGTTGAACTCAAATTATTAAAATTTTAACTGATTTTTGTGCTGACAGCGAAGAGAACAGAAAACGGCGGTGATAAAATGATAAAAATGTTGTTGTACTTATTTTCATTATAGATTAATAAATTGAGACATAAATAGCCTTGAAAAAATTGTGCTAGTAATCTTTAGTGTGAGTATACCAGGGTCACTCTATATAGTGTTCAATTGAAACTGATTTTACCTATAACACATACCTTCAGGATATAATAAAATATTTTTTATATTTTAAGACCCATACCAGGTCAATATGGTTCAATTGAAAATGGAGACCTATTTACCTTCAGGATAAAAATATTGTTAAGACCTATTGGTTGACTGGAGTCTGTTTACTTGTAAAATGTTGGTATTTTGACTAGTTCGCGACAGCCTGAAAACTGTTGGCCTCTTTTTATAGCCTTTCAGTAAATCACCATAACTCTCAAGGACATCATAATTAAGTATAAGTCACAATCTCTTAAGCCAACATTGACATTTCCAAGCAACAACTACGCCAAAAGCATACGAGACAGTAATGAAATCGAAGCGCGGAATTTATGTGAAATTGACATTTGTGAACCTGATCGAACTCTTATCATAAAATTTTCAACTATGACCTTTCGAAATGAACGATTAAAGTAGTTTATGTTATATTTGAGTTCTTTGGCATAAGATACCACATCCAGGCAGCGCCAAAGACCCACAATTGCCCACATTACCTCCGTGAAATTAACTTATTGATTGCCCTTCATTTCAAAGCGCTTCAAAAAATGTTCTAACTTCCTTAAACCGTCTAAAAAATACGTTTTCTGGAGGTCTGCAAAATGGGTTGTTGTTGTTTTAGCGGCAGAATTTGTTCAAGTTGACAGTTCTTGACCGTTCCGGTTACGTAGACCCGACTGTCTTGGGTGGGTCCAATATTTCGGTGTTTTTGCTTATTTACTGGTAATTGATCTAGATTATACCTTATAAACCTTACAAAATGATGACCATCACATTTCCGGCCGATAGAACTTTTTTCGAAGCAGTTTAGCATATTGACTTTCAAGAACAAGAATTGAATAACTGAACGATATTTATTCAAAAATTTTGAATATGCTTGCTTTCTTATAAGGTAACAACTGAAGTAATTTTGTTTGCGATTCCGCTCAAATTTTGGCTTTAATATTCTACGATAATCCTAGAAATTAAAAATTTTCGGCATGCTTTCAGCTGATAAAATTTTTTTCAGGACAGACCCGTTTGGAGGTCCACACATCGTCCTTCAAAAAAAAAATCGAATCACTGTCTGTTATTGCTTTTTTTATTCCCGGGCACGCTAGCTGCTCCGGGCTGGAATTATGATTTTAGTGGTCTATAAGATCCCCTGAAAACAATCAACTTCAGTTTTTTGGCCGATAGAAGGTTTTGGTGAGCAAGTTCTTTGGGTGAAGTCAACGCTTCGAGGGCCAAATATAGGCATTCGAAAAAAAAGAATCAAATCACTAACATAATACTGTTATGAAAAAGTAAGTTGAGGTGATTATAGTGGTGTGCTGCATTGTGAATTCCTTTCGTCGGGTCAAACTGTCAAAAAGTTCTTTGTTTATTTTATAATTGTTTATTTTTATTAAGCTTTATGTGTCGTTTGAAGTTTTCCAAACTATACTGACTTTAAAAATTTCTGAAAATGCTTAAAATATAACTAAATTTCCGGCTTTACTTGGTACAGCGCTTGACGGAATTTGTACTAATATACGCTTGGCCGCAAATAAGGTAATGCCTTGGCATTCAGTGAAGATTAATTTCTTTTTCAAACTAAAAATTCCAGGAAGTGAAAGTCAGGCAGCATTTTCTTTTGCTTTATATTAAATTACCAAAATCCGAAAAATAATTTTTAATGCAATTTAATAGTTTTCGCGCTTTTCACTTATTTTTAATTTTCTCTTTATTGTTGTTTGCTTTTGCTGTCATATCGCATTACTAAATATCCTTGAAAATCACAAATTTTCCATACCAACAATAATAAGAAAGCAAATTGTTTAATTGAACAATTAATTGTATGAAGCAAGGACACGCTGATAGGCAGGATTAATCGCCAAATAATGAATTGAAATGAAAGTAAGCAGAGAACTAACGAAAATAGCGGAAAAATACGAGCAGTTTCAATGATTGGTGTGATTTAATTGCATGTGAGCGAACAAAGGAAACGCTGTTAGGTAGTAAATTGCACGTAAATAGTTTCTTGCATTAAGCCAAATAAAAGTATCGCATGTCGGCGGCGCTGAGGGCAACTTAAACAAACAATTAAGCGCACAAAAGTACAATTTCCAGACTAGTTATGTGATAGCTTACCGCAAAATTGCTAATTGAATTATTATTTGTGTGGACCATGCTTGCAATGCGCTCCTTTACTTTACCTCAAATGCCGCACCATACAACCCTGCGCTGTCGAGCCAAAGCAATCGATAAGGTGGACAGCCGATAGTCGCCGTACTGGTCAGTTTTTGTTGTTAATTGATGCGTGTATAATGACATTTGCGTGTGGTTTGCATTGCGTTCGAATAGAACACTCCATTCACTCACTCCAACGTGTGTGTGTGTGTGTTTCATGTGTTCAATCATTCAATCAATCGGTAGGGGAAAGCGGCGTGCTTTTGTGACGCTTTTTGTATTGTGGTCACCTACTAATTGGTTTCGTTAAGCAGTGCCTTCGTTTGTGCGCACACAAATTGATTGATTAGCAATGAGAGCGTGAAAGTGGGGGATTTGGGTATAAATAACTGGTTGGTACGTTGAAATTGGCATTATTGCTGAAGGTGCTTTGTTGTGTGAAAAGTTTAAAAACGAAATTTTTGCTGAAAGTTTTAAATTCTTTAGGGTTGATTGGGTTGCTTAGACTATATGTTAAGATATATAGATAGAAACTAAAAAATATATCGAAACTTTAAATTTATTTTTGGCATAGAAGTTGTTATAAAAATGTGTTGGGATGCGACTTAAAGTCGTAGGACGCGATATTTTTACTTCAGTATTAACAAGCGCACTCTTAATTTGAGGGACAAATCGAGAAATTTACAATATATATATCTGTCTCGAAGAGAGCTGCATATTAAACCTTGTTTAGAGACAAAGTAGAGAAGATTATTGACATTTCATGTATAGCGTTCGTCAAATGAGATAGAACCATAAGCCTATGACGAATGATGAAGACGAGCCTAAGAACCGAAACCGTTACCACGATATTCGGGTCGGTTTCAACCGTTTAGCGATGTTAATTCAGCAGTATTGACCAATACTATTTAAGGAACGTTTTCAGTCGCTACAACAACAACATTAACGCTAAGAAACTCTGTCGTCTTGTTTTTCTAGGCCTTGATTTGTGTTACTGACTTCTTTTCGAAGAAGTTTGAAACCGGATAATTGTCGTTGATGCAGCTTTGCTATCACTATTTTCTAAAATAATTACTCTCAGTTCTCGAAAAATTTATTTGTTCCAACCGGGAACATCGGTCGGATGGTAAAGTCAAGTTGAACGACACAGTAACTGCTCAATACCACTATTAAATATTTTTGGCGACATAACGACATAACGGAACAAATAGGTTATGTTCTTTTCAAAAGCCGCTAAATTTTGAAACCGCTGACGATACGGTATGCCAAGTTTCCATTCTACTTCAAACGACCCTAGTCCTCGCGTATTTTTCTCTTTAAATCGCACGAGCAGAACTCAAGCTCCTAAAGTTGGTAAGGTTGGACTTTTACAGCATACTTTTGCTTTTCTTTCTTTTCTCTT
Source organism: Bactrocera neohumeralis (assembly GCF_024586455.1). Lineage (NCBI taxonomy): Eukaryota > Metazoa > Arthropoda > Insecta > Diptera > Tephritidae > Bactrocera > Bactrocera neohumeralis. Next base: position 69,332,516 of record NC_065922.1, read on the forward strand.
TCTAGGGGAGTGATAGTGTGCAAGAATCTCTGATTTTTCTTTGAGCTCTGTCAGGGGAACATTGGATTAAGTAGAGTTCAGTGCCTGGGCTCCGAAATAACCTCAATTTCCAATACTTGATTGATTTTCATATCAAATATTTAAGCTATAAAAGCACTTTCTGATAAACAATTATCAACTTTACGTGGTTTTGGGGGCAGTGAAACTTTTGTGCTGACCTTTAAGACGCTTAAATGCCGCTGAGTCAGAAAATATGTCTAGATTTAGACTAGACTAAGATTTTAGATTTTAGGGTTCATCAACGTAGGCTTAAACAACGCTGCAAATGCCAATACTGGATTGATTTTTACAACAAAAGTTTTAGTCGGAGAGAGGAGTGCTGCCTTTTGGGCTCATTTTGCACCATTTTGATTGTACACTACCGTAAGACTTTATAATGATCCATTGGGGTGCCCTCAATGAGGCAACTTATCTCCGTTAAACCTTTGGTTTCCACAACCTTGATGTTGATTTGTGATAAAGCTGAGCATACCGCTTCCTTGCTTGCTCCGAGTTTGCAACTATTGCGGGGCACCAGCCATTTAGAGAACATGCGTTAAAAATTTTGGTAGCTGTAAGTCAGTATATACTTTTGCTGAACCCATGCAATAAGTCCTTTGTTTTTGTTTTGTCATTATTTGGTTATATCTGTTTATTCAAAATGCGTATTTCTCTCTCTTAATCGCTTCTAGCAGACGCGGTATTGCCTCTGCCTCGGTTGCGTCTAAAGAGGCTCCTGACTTAGCCAACTGATCCGCTTTTTCGTTACAGAAAATGTTTTTATGACCGGGAATCCAAATTATGGATAAATCGAGTTGACCTGGTAGTGAGCTTTAACCGTCCTTGTTTTGTTTCCTACGCTGGAGTTGAGCTTTGGCGACAATCGACGACTGGTGGTGCCGCCTGGCTTAGCCGTAGAGAGAGAGAGAGAGTTTTTTCAAATTTCAAAAGCCTTTTCTGGTTTCAGAAAAAGCCGTTAGATTTGCTTCTCTACTTTTCTGGTTTCAGAAAGAGCCGTTAGACTTCCATCTCTACTTTTTTGGTTTCAGAAAGAGCTGTAAGATTTGCTTCTCTACTTTTTGGTGTGCTGATGACTTATAAATCGTTCATCATGTCAGTGACTCTGGGAAACTTTTGTTTGCTCCTTTAAAATGCTTTAGCAGCCGCTTTAGCACTTTTCAAGCGGTTTTAATGGCTTACTACATTGTAGAAACCTCAGAAAACAGGCGAGTAGTCCAAATCTCCCCAAAAACTCTTGCATGAAAATAGATCAGCCATTTTGTTGGAGTGAGTAATTAAATAACCAATTTGCAAATTAAGCGGTACATACACACAATCCATAATAGCTGTCTCCTCGGCAGGCGTTACCACCCTGCAGAAATCACTAAAAAGCGATATACGAAAATAAATGCTAGAAATAACCCCCGCAAATGAATGCGAAATGCACGAAAATTTAATAAGGATAATTGAGTATTAGCACAAGTGAAGCAAAAGTAAGCGAAATTCATTGGAGCAAACATTTTATGAGTAGACATTTCCAATTCGGTATACGAAAAATTGAAATATCATCAATAACTAAAAAAAAATTATAATTGCCAGACATGCTAATATCGAAAAGTGGACCGCAGAGTATGAGCGCGTGTAGTCGCAAATTACGTTACCGCTTATATGTGAGTGCGCGCGTGAGCAACGCACCAATTACCTCGTCAAGCAGTCATTACCATGCGCAGAAAATGCTGCAAAGCAGCATGATGTAACTGTAACCAGCGCACGCTAGAAACCGCTGCATAATTTTCTTAAAGCTTAAGTGGAGCGCGGCCCCTCCACACGTTCCCAATACACATAGACTGCCGACTGCCTACACTCACCATGCGCCCTGTACGCTCTCCCGGCAATTGCTACTTATGCTGGTATTTTACAGTTATACAGAGTAATGCTGCTGCTGCGCGACAAAGTAATGCGGTAACGGAAAAGGGAAATACGCTGTTGACAGGAAATACACTCGAAATTGGCAATTTTGCATTTACGTTAATAATACTCCAGCGTATTTACTATTACGAGTACTTTACGCGTCTACAGAAAAGAACGTAGAAAAAAGTGTAAGAAAAAAGTTAGAAAAAGGGAGCAAAGCTGCAAATAGACATATACAGCAACAAAAACAAAAATTTTATGAAAATGTAGCAGAGCAAGTAACGAGCAAGTTGGCAGGATGGCGGATAGCAGTGTAGACGAAGTGTGTGTTCGTTGCGCCAGCAATGCGGGTAGCGGTAATATAAAAAATTGTATAAAATACTAGAATTTGGTAGATAAGATACCACATTTACATATATGTATGTACATATGTATGACATGGCAACACTGACAACGCTGTCGTCTCGCATAGACATCAACAACAACAGCAACACGGCTGTCTTGCCGCTGCTGCCATAGACTTTGTCGTAAGCCAATATGACGCGCAATTATTTGTAATGGAGCCTTCATAAAAAACAGCGCAGTAAAAGTGGCGTAAAGAGTAGAAAATAAGAAATGGAAATAACGTAAGGCGAACTGGCGTATTTGGGGTGGCTCTGTAAGCTGGCTGCCGGCTGCGTTAGCTAACTTCTTACTTATTTTTGTGTTCACATTTTTTTTTGCTGCTGATTGCCAGTCAGCTTGTGCAAGTGAAATCGTATTTCAAAGATGGCGCCAAGCATGGCGGCGCTGTTGGCATACAAATAACTGTAAACATGCACATACACACAGCCGTCCACAGCATTAGTTGCTAGTTAGCTCGCGCTATAGTTAGATAAGCGCCAAAGTTTAAAGTTCCGTCCATTTTATTTTGATTTTATTTCAAACTTATTCGCAGCAAGTAGATAAAAATGGCACGCATAGTTTACGTTGCTACTTCAAGCGCTGATTGCCATAGTTCGTGCAGTGTGCAGTTACTTGCCGGTCTTATATTATTTACTTTGTCGTTGTTTATTTTTGTTGTCTAGTAGCTGCAAATTGGCAACGTTTTTGCATTGCAAGCAGCAAGCTGTAGGGTGTAAGTCGCTTGCAGGCTTGCTCGACAACAAAAAACACGACCGCTTAGCGGATTTAGTTGGAGAGCAGCAAGAAATTGCAAAAGTAAAGAAATTAAAAAAAAGTTTTGCCAAGTTTGTTGGTTTTAAAGATTGTTGAATTTGAAAGAATTATGTTTTACAATTGAAACCAAGCGCGTTGGGAAGATTTTGGAATTGTGTTAAAAAAAAATTTTGAACATTTTTTAATTAAAGAATTTTTATTTAAATAGAAAATTAAAAAAAAAAAAAGTTAAAAAAAGCAAACAAATATTTTTTTTGAAAGTATATTCTTTAATTTAAAATTTAATTAAAACTACAAGTTGTTGGTTTTAAAGCGAAAATGATATTATTAATTTTTTTAACTGAAACTAGACGCATTGGAGAGATTTGGGAATAAACAAATTTTTGAACATTTTTTAATTAAATAATTTTTACTTAAATAGAAAATTTTCAAAAAAAATTAAAAAAAATTAAAAAAGCAAACAAATATTTTTGTTTTTGAAAATATATTTTTTATTTAAAATTTAATAAAAACTACAGTTTTGAATTAAAATTATATATTCAAAAAAATTATGTTCGAGAAAAATTAACATTGCTTTTAAAATAGGATATTTTAAAAATTATTATTTCAAAAAAAATATTATATTTCAACAAAAATTTTATAATATTTTTTTTATTTAAATATTAGATTTTCAAAAAACCAGAAAAACAAAACAACATTTTTTTGAAAATAAAATTTTTAATTTAAAGTTTTATAAAATTTAATAAAAGCTACGGTTGTGTATTTTCCAAATTAAAATTTTAAGTTAAAATTAAATATTAAAAAAATGTTCAAAATTTTTTAACTTTGCTTTCAAAATAGGAATTAATGAAAATAAAAAATACATAATGAAAATAAAAAAAAATAAAAGAAAAACAAAAAAAAAATGTTTTTAAATAAAATTTTTAATTTAAAGTTTTATAAAATTTAATAAAGGCTAAGGTTGTGTATTTTCCAAATTAAAATTTTAAATTAAAAAGAAATATTTAAAAAAAATTTCAAGAAATTTTAACTTTGCTTTCAAAATAGGAATTAATGATAATTAATGAAAACAAAAGAAAAACAAAAAACATTTATTTTTAAATAACATTTTTAATTTAAAGTTTTATAAAATTTTATAAAAGCCACGGTTGTCTATTTTACAAATTAAAATTTTAATTTAAAATTAAATGTTAAAAAAAATTTGAAGAAATTTTTATCAAAATAGGAATTAATGGAAATAAAAAAAAATAAAAGAAAAACAGAAAAACATTTTTTTGAAAATAAAATTTTTAATTAAAAGCTTTATAAAATTTAATAAATGCTACGGTTGTGTATTTTCCAAATTAAATATTAAAAAAATTTTAAGAAATTTTAACTTTGCTTTCAAAATAGAAATTAAAAAAAAATTAAAAAAAAATTAAATTTAAAATTAAAATTAAAAAAAAAAATGTGAAAATCAGTTTTGCGAATTTTTTAATAAAAAAAATTTATTTTTTAACTAAATGAAAAAAATTTATAGTTTATTTTTCTTTTTTAAATTTAAAATAAAAAAATTAAGTTTAGAATTAAAAAAAAATATGAAAATCAGTTTTGCGAAGTTATTAAAAAAAAACTTTTGGCGCATATTCAAAATAAAATTTTTTAACTAAATGAAAAAATTTATCTTTATTTTTCCATGCAGTATTTTTGGTCAGAAATTTAAAAATATTTATCATATATTATTTATTTATTTTTAATAAAGCTTTAGTGCTAGCGGTTTCAAAAACATTTTAGTGTACGGAAAATATTATTCAGTTGGTAGAATATAAAAAAGGCAATTTTTCTATTAAATCTGCGGTAGTAGACTTTTCCACATATTTAATTTAGCAACTTTTTGCATAAAAAATTTCTGAATTTTCACCTTGCCTTTTTAATTTAAGAAACCAAAGACCCTTAAACCCTGTATAAATTGACTAAGATCGGTACTTTTTGAGCGCTCTCGACTAAGGCTATGCCCTTAAGTCAAATATCAAGGATGTTAGCAGCACATTTGAGACTTTTTTAAGCTTAAAAATCGAAGGATTCATAAACATTTGTAGTTGAATAGTTTGCTTTTGAGGGCACTGGCTTATTTTTATAACATAAAGTGAGGAAGTGAAATACAAAATGTTTAAATTTAGATAATTGGAGAGTGGAACCTACATATGTATCACCACATAAAATGCAAAAAGCGTATCATCAAAAAAAAATCGAAAACCGTTGTCAGCTATAATAACCAATATATTATAACCAAAACTCCAAATTTTTTTCATATTAGAGTTTTTAATAACCAATGTATAACCGTTTTGTAACCAAAACACAAATTTTTTTTAATGTGAATGGTTTCTGTTGTATCATTTTTTTCTACATATAAGAATAAAATTTTCTGAAAATTAATAGTAAAACTAAAATATTTCCATATTATTTTCCAAGAGCAGGATATGGCCACTGTCATGCTGTCCAGCATATCCGCATTGCTCTAACCATTAATTATTATAAACTTTACCAACGAATTAAATGTGACAAGGCGAGTTTTCTTTGATTTTCTTCATTTACAATTCATTTTGTATACTATCTGCTTGCATTAAACAAAAAATCTGCGCTTTCCAACGATAAACATTTTTTTTACAAGCAATTTGTTAGTCTGTAACTGGTTTGGGCAGGAAATGCAAGCATTGTACTTGTAGAAAATCAGCAATGAAAGCAGCAGTCACTTATAACAAGGTAATCTAAGACTTTTCCACGGCATAGCAACGTTTTTCCATGGCCGCACATTTCCGGTGGTTACGCGGCAGCTGCTTGCCTGCCGACAGCGCGGCTGACTTTTCGCCAAGTAACGCTGTCGCATGCTATTTCAGTCAATTCTTTTTGATATTATTATTATTTTACTTTATATTCGTGAATAATTCAAGCGTTTATACGCGTCACTCAACAACTCAAGCGCGCTTGGCAAGCGCACTGGCACTGTTCGTTGGCATTTGTGCCACTTGTCGTTTATATTTTCATTTCACATTTCCATTCATTTTCAATTCAATGCTATTCTTATTCGGCTGGCAATTTTCTCGACTAAATTGCCAACTAACAGCTCAAGCACAGTTAGCGCGAATGCCTGACGGTTGTCGCCATGTTGCCGTTAGCCTACATGTTGTTGCTGCCTAAGTGGCATACGGTTGCAAATGCTTTTTTTTACAGTTATTATTATGCCTCGATTTTCGCCACCTGATTACTGCGCTTATTTGCCATTATACTCATAAATACAACAACTGAAAAGTAGCGCATTTCAGCATTTTTAGTTTTTATACTCAAGCAACATGTTGCAACAGCGTATATAAGGTTTGTGCACCTAACGGTTGTGTCTAACAACCAAAATAATTGGTTTCTTTAGAGCCATATATAGTATAAATGTATATAGATGATCAGCATGGCGAAACGAGTTGTTGGGTACAATCGAGTGAAAGCCGCGCCCAATCACCATATAACGGTTATGTTGAAAACTTACTAAAAAAATACGTCTAAGCATTTTCCTAAGTACTTTCTTCAGCTTTATTGCCGTAGACACCGCTAATGCGGTTATAGCCGAGTTTACAACAGCGCGTAAGTCGTTCTTCCTTTTCCCTGTTTGGCACCAATTGGAGATTCCAAGCGTAACCAGGTCTTTCTCCACCTGGTCTTTCCAACGGAGTGGAGGTCTTCCTTTTCCTCTGCTTCCCCCGTCGGGTGCTGTGTGGAATACACTCAGAGCTGGAGTGTTTTCATCCAATCGGACTGATCATGTCGTCCTATCTCTTAATTCGCTAAACTATATCAATGTCATTGTATAGTATAACTCGTTCCATCGACTGCGATATTCGCCGTTGCCAATGCGAAAAGGATCATAAATCTTCCGCAGAACCTTTCTCTCGAAAACTCGTAACGCCGACTCATCAGATGTTGTCATCGTCCATGCCTCTGCACCAAATAGCAGGTCGGAGATGTTGAGTGACATGCAGAGTTTGGTCTTTTTTCGTCGAGAGAGGGCTTTATCTCCCAATTGCCTACTCAGTCCGAAGTAGCACCTGTTGGCAAGAGTTATTCTGCGTCGAATTTTGAGTTTGACGTTGTTTTTGGTGGTAATGCTGGTTCCAAGTTAGACGAAATTATCTACGAGTTATGACTGTCAACAGTGATGTGGGAGCCAAGTAGCCAGTGTGACTACTGTTTGTTTGATGACATGAGATATTTCGTCTTGCCCTCGTTCACTAACAATCCCATTTGCTTCGCTTCTTTGTACAGCCTTGACAATGCAGAACTAACGGCGCGGGTGTTATGACCAATGATATCAATGTCATCGGCGTACGCCATCAGCTGTACACTCTTATTTTCCAGCAGATTTTAGGTCGAATATTTTGACGAGTGTGTGAGTTATCTTCATCATCTGGAGTAATGCCAAAAGTCAAAACAAACAGTCCAGTAACTCCCAGTAACCTCAACATACCCGATTGCGCGCGTATAAAATGTAAGGTTACACCCGTACTTAGCCCTAGCTTACTTGTTTTCTTGTTATTTTATTTTTTTTTTATTTTGCCTTATTTTCGCTTTTATTTGCAGTCATTTGCGTTTCGTTTGCTTTATTTTGCATTTTAATGATTACCGTATTGTATTTCGAAAACAAGCCTGCAAGGCAATGCCAGCGCCAATGCTTGTGTATGGCTGACTGCTTACCTAGCCGGCTTGTTGGCTGATTGGATAACTGGCAGCAGCTGACGGTGCCTGTTGGGATTGGGTGGCTTGTCGGCCACGCTGTACTCCACGCCAGGCGGCCAACTGTAGACTTGTGGCGGCACTGAAGCTTAAATTAAATAATTGGGTAATTTTTTTTCTTTATTTACGCTTTACATTGGTGTTTGTTGGCCGCTAGTTGTTGCTGCGTTAAAGCCTGGTTCAATTGTATGCGCTTATTGTTGTGAATAATAAGAATAATTGGAAAATTTCAATTAGGAAATAAGCAATAAAATGCGCGTTTGTTGTGTTTCCCGCCTTTTTTATTTCATTTTATTATTTATTGTTGTATTTCGCGTTCTCGCTTTATTTAATTTGCATTATTAATTATTTGCTCCACACCTAAGTGCGTTGTGTGGCGTGTTAAAAAATAAGCTGCGAAAGCATGTGCTTGTCATTAGTAGTCACTGCGCGGTAGATCTCGTCAATCATTAGTAGAAATAAATATCTGACTGAATTTTGTTTAATTATTGTATTTGTGAATATTAATTGCGAGAAAATATATGAAAAAGTTGGCGAAAAGCTCACATTTATTATGAAAATAAAAGCGTATTAAAGAACAAGGAATAAAAAATAGAATTTTTTCAGTGGTATGCGGAGACCTTTAGTCTAACGCCCTCACATGGTCGAATTTAAGTAAACGGAACGAAATGGATCCTTATTTTTGTACGGCCAAAGACTGTGAACTCGACAGCATTCCTCAAAATTTGTGTTAGAATGTTAAAACAACAGCAAAAAGAACTATCTGCGGTCTCTCGTATCCATGGCAGTCGGGTCTATGTAACCGGAATGGAATGGACTCGGATTTTTAAGCGGCTAAGGACTGTCAAATCGACCGCATTCATCAATAATATTTTTTACGGTTAAAACAACAGCAAAAAGAATCATCACTGGTCTGCGATCTGTGGTCTCTCGTATCTACGGCAGTCGGGTCAATGTAAACAGCACGAAATGGACTCGGGTTTTTATGCGGCTAAGGGCTGTTAACTCGGCAGTATTTCTAAAAATTATGTGAAGAATATTTTTTTGGTACTATAACAACAACAACAACAACATTCTGTGGCTCCGTAGCCTGTTGTGTCATTCCGTGACATAGCCGTCTTTCAACATGCTTAGAAAGGTCCTTATAGGTTCAAAAGAGCTAAGCTACATACTAATTTGAAAATAAAGCTTGCTTTAACCCTTTGTAGGTGCAAAAAAAATTAAGCCATATACTAAATAAAACAATTTAAACTGGTAAAAAATTAGTATTACCATCAAGTAGTTTCAGAAAAATTTAACTGTATACTAGAGTATACATTTTTACAGTTTGAAAAGTTAGTATTAACCCTTGTAAATGCAGAAAAATTTTGCTGTTTGCATATTTCGATAATTTTTACTGTTAACAAGTAAGTATTACCCTGCTGTGGTTTCAAAAAAATATTTTAATAATTTTTACTAAAAATTAATTATTTAAAATTTTAGTATTAACCCTTGCAAATGCAGACAAATATACATAGCTGTATGCTTATTAAAAATTTAGTGTTAACCCTTGTAATTGAGAAAAACTTAAAACTTAAGTGCTAAGCATATATTTTTTTCCAAAAAGAAGTTACATTAACCCTCTGTGGTTTCAGAATTTTGCGCTACATGCTATTAGCAAGCGTTTTTACAACTAATAAGTTAACATTAACGCTATATAGTTCTGGAAAAACTTTTTCTATTTTTCTGTTTTTTTATTTTTATATTTATTTTACTATTTCGAAAATTTTATTGTTAAAAATTTAGTATTAACCCTTGTAGGTACAAAAAATCTTAAAACTTAAATGCTAAGCAGATATTTTTCTCTATAAAAAAGTTTGCATTGACCCTTTGTGATTTCAGAATCTTAAGCTAGATGCTAATATCAGAAAATAAGTTAGCTTAAAACTTAAAAACTTATCTGTATGTTTAGCAAAATTTTATTGAAAAATATTTAACCCTTGTAGGTACAGAAAATCTTAAAACTTAAATGCTAAGCAGATATTTTTCTCTATAAAAAAGTTAGCATTAACCCTTTGTGGTTTCAGAATCTTGAGCTACCTGCTAATATCAAGCTTTTTTACAACAAATTTATTTAGTTTTAAGCCTGTATTGTTTTGGAAAAATTAAAAAAAAATTATTTCGATTTTTTTCTTTTGGTAAAAAGTTGGCATTAACCCTTATAGCGTCAGTAAAACTTATTTTTATTTTTTTTTTTATAAAATTATTTTAAAAAATTAAGCTCTGACCATTCCAACTTCTATAACAATTTTTATAGTGATAGTAGTTCTCTATGAAGACTCAAAAGTTGGTTAGCTAGCTAAAACTAACTGTTTCTTTTAAATATCTACCTCTAAACATACTGCTTAAATTCTTTAATTGAGTTCGAGAGCGCTTTTCCAACCAGCAATAACCAAACTAACTACAATTTTCCACGCTAATAATGAAAAAATTAAGCGTGAAGCCGACCTTTCGCACTTCTAAATAATTCTAAATAGTTAGGTGTGACAAATAGCGCGAAAGCTTTGCTTGAACTTTTGTGCATACTACTTTAACCCATTAGCGCTGCCCCAAATAATCGTATATTATACGCATAAAAGCGTGAAGTTGGCAATAACTTTACATGTTAATTGAATATTAACCGTGTAAATACGAGTATGCGAGACATGCATGTATATAATGTAATAAAAGTGGCACGTGCAAACACGTACATACATACGCAACGATGTAACTGTTAACTGAGCGCATACAGGGTTGTAATACCGCTGACATTGCTTAAACATATAGTAGTACGACCCACGCCCACTCGGCATATAATAATTTCCCTGTTGACAGAAATTTGCTATGCTGGCGCTAACACGCTCATATACAATGCTTTTTGTCAAAATAAAAACATATGCAAGTGTGTATGTGTGTACCATTTCACGGCGTGTTGTAAAAGTTTACGAAAGTAACAAATTTTACGCGTATGTGATGGGTTAATAAATATTTAAACACATACGCCAACTGCGGTGTAGTGTATGTGTGCCAGCGCAAAAGAAGTTGGCAACGCCAAACTCGCAACCTTTCGGAAGACTTGTAAGTGCGTGTTGAATACGAGAAAGTGCCTAGAGGAAGTGGCAATGGAAATGGCGTCAGTGTTGCATATGTGCTTGTGAGTTTATGCTTTTCCTTAACTGCTACACTTTACATTTTTTACGGTCAGAAATACGAACTTCGTATGGGCATGCAGGTGTAAACACGTAGTTATAACTAAAGCTGTGTTCACACTGGACTAACTTTGAGGTGGCTTGTTGAAGTTTGAACTACAACGCAGTGAGAAGAAGACACATAATATATAATATATTTTTTTTAATTTCATATTTTCAGGCTATTTTGTCGAATTCTGGTTTTTGTAGAATAGCAAAACAAAAAAAAATCCTTTAGTGGTCTTGTACTTTTTCGGTTGCTGGTATAGAAAATCTTCTAAGACGAAATCTCGTAGAATCTCGAAGCAAAAATTTTTGTAGCATAGAATAAAACCAATTCTTGATTGGTCTTGTATATTTTTTTTTTCATAAAAAACGCTAATGTCGGTACCCATATAAATAATTTAGTTGAAAAACGTCTAATAGCGCTTAGATCCTTAAGCTGTGAGACTTTTATGCAAACAAGCGACATAAAACTTGTGCGCTAAACAAAATTTTTTTTTAAAAATGTTATTTCACTAAATCTAAAATATTTTATTTTTGTTACAAATTTTCCTACAGGGTAGTGAGCACATACAAGGGTATGTACGACAAGTCAACTAATGAATTTTAAAACAATTTAAAACGTAATAACATACATATTACATATGTACATATACTTAAGGGTTGAATTCGCTATGGGGTTGGCACTAAAAGAATTTTCATTTCAATTTCAAAGCCTATCAAGAAAGCTATTTACGTAGTTGGTAGCGTAATGTATGTATGTATGTTATGGAGCAAACATTTGCAAAGTTAGAAAGTGAGTGTGCACAGGTATACCACATATGTATATATATGTATAAATATATATGTATTTATATATGTGTATATGTGTATATGTATGTGTGGACTAACCGCTAACAAATTTTCAGAATTGCGACAATGAGTTTTGGGGCGACGGCGTGTGCGAAATACATATATGTATGTATGTATAAATATGTTTGTATCCATCCTAATGTGAATATGCGTAAAATTCTACTCACAAGTAACCCTTTTTTAAACCGTTATGTGCTCTCTTTAAATGGCCCCACAGCAGCAGGTTTGTGCAGTCCTTTACACGTCTGTTTGTTTTTTCAGTATCTCAAAACTTTTGCTGGCTCATACTACTTTTATACATATATATATTAGCATTAAAGCACTTAAAAATAGTTTTCCAATAACAAACATAAATATTTCAATAAGTTTCTCATATATTCCTACATTTCTTGTACGCGAAAGCTATAAGGATCACTTTTTAGGTATGCCAAATTGTTAGCGCTTTGAAGGTAAAGCTGTTTTTATGTAGGTATGTAGAGTAATTTGGGTTAAAAAGTAGGCAGGATGCAAAAAAAATTATAAATAAAATACGAAGAAATGGGATATAGAAGAACTTATACATAATTTTTTGACTCTCCACTTATGCCAAACTCTTCGTTATTAACTGAAAATCCTCGAAACACTTAAATTTTAAATACTTTACTCTGTTCTAAGTTTCGTCTTTATTTCGCTTTCAAAATTTCTCCCTTATAAAATAAGCACTAGGCTTTCAAAAAGGTCACTTCTGCTCAGAAACTGTAGTAGTGCTGCATTTAGCATTTCATTGTGCGCATTGGTTGCGCTCTGTTCTCTTTTCTAAAATCCTTGACATGATAAAGCGACAAACGAGCGTTATCCAGTCTAGTTAAAAGTCTAGTATACGTTGTTGTTGTTGTTTTTGTAGCGGCAGAGTTCTGGCGAGTTGACAGTCTTTGGTCAGTTAAAAAATCCAAGTCAGTGCCGGTTATATAGACTGCCTGTCGTGGGAGCAGAAACGTGATTGATATCAGTAGTTGCTCCATTTGCCTTTTTACAAGGTTTCGCACACTACGTACATACATAGATTGCTATTTCACAAAATATTAAAAATGTCAACTCAACTATTTTCTTAATTTCTCGACATAAGACAAATTTTGAACAAGATTTTTAAACAACGGCTCTGCTTTAGAAATAGTATGTGAAGAGACAACTTTTTGAAAAGAAATGATGTGGAAAATGGCGGTAAGTTATTTTCACAACCTAACCGGTGATTGTTGACTTGTTTGCTGTAACTCATAAACCCATGTCTCAACGGCGGTTATAATACTCTCCATGAGCATGGGTTCGGAATTCGCACGATCAAGCATGTCCAACGAGCCCTATATACGGTACTTTTTTTGAAAAAAAAAATCAACTTTATCGGCACGAGTCGAGCAAGAAATACCCAAAATATCCACAAAAATCATTCGAACTAGCGAAAGAAAGATTTCGAGCTCACTAGTTATCTCTCTAACACCTGCCTGAAGGTTTTCAAGTACCATATCCTTCACTTTTTTAATACTTTCATCAGTTGAAGAAGTCGAAGGACGTCCAGAACAATCTCTCGACAGTCTTTGAAGGCTTTTAATCACCGTAAGTAAGCCTTTTCCAGCATTCGCGATTCGCGAACGTTTTTGCACACGAATTTTGGCTAGAAATTCAAAATTTGAGCCAAGTTCTTTGTTCTATATTTTTATCCATTGTAAAAATCACAACGCACTACTGAGATGTACCGACTTAAGCAGTTGCTTTAAACAAACTGGTTGACAGATCGCGCTCATATTTGGCATTGTAGTTAAGGACAGTGCTATTACCTTAGCAAAATAGTTTATTTTAATTAAAATTTCAATTACCAGGTACTTTTTTGTCAGAATATACATATATCTATTTATATTCAAAAACTTTTCCCAATAATATCTGAAGGTTGGTGACCAGTCTAATGGGTACACATCCTTAGTCAGAAACTGTCCTTACCACCAAAATCACTTATAATAAATAAATATTAACCATTCTTTGCTAATTTTCGGCAAATTTAATTACAACTCCATTTTATGTTTCCAACATTTTTTGAGGTTAGATTTTTCCTTTTATAGAAATTTGATATTTTTCAAATATATTTCAAATTACTGCCTACAAATAATGCCATTAGCAGCCAGTTAATGCTATAATAGCACAATTATTGGACATTGCGCCCTTGTAAATGCTAGGGGAACACAACAAAAAAAGTGTCTCAACGATTTTTGCGCTTTTAATTTAATTGTAGTGTATTTTCCGACAATTTTACCCCAAATTCCAGCAGTTGAAAAGAAAAAGTAACTAATAATGCAGGCAGCTAAATGACTAATGGAAAATTGTGGCGGAAACAAAAGTGTTATAAGCCAAAAGAAATGGTGAAAAGTTGGAGAAAGGTTGTCAATTAAGTAGATACGTGGGCAAGCCGGCATTTAGGTAGGTAGTTATAGGTTTCTCATAACACTTTGTGGCATGTTCTACTTATTACTTTTTTTTTAATTTTTGTATACTTTATAATTATATACTTCCCATATCACTTTTTTTTAATTTTTATGATTATATTTTTTTTATTTTATACTTTTGTACTATTTTTTTTTCAAATTTATTATAATAAAAAAAATATATATACAGTTTTGCTTTTATGTATACCCAATTTTATTTTTTAAATTTTTTTTTATATTTTTTTTATTTTTCATGTTTTCAATTTTTTATAATTTTTGTATTTTTTCCGTTTTCTCTAATTTAATTTTTTTATATCAGCAACGTTGTATGTGCGCGGTAATTTTGTTACTCGATAACTTTTTAATTAGAAAATTACAAGTTCAACAATAGCGTGTTTAAGCAAACAAAACTGTTAGCTGGAAAAGAAATATTCCTTTCTTCTTACTACTTCATGTATTTATTTTTTATTAACGAGGAAATAAACACTACAAAGTAATTAAGTAGAAAATTACAAGTGTGTTTTTACTGCTATTAGCAGTGGCAGCGACAGTCGGTCTAGTGCATTGCACAAACAATGCTACATACAGTATGAATGCATTTGTGTTTACATGCGTGTGTGTGTGTGCGTGCGCAAGTTGACAAGTGGCCCTTTCTAAACAGCTAAACAGCACTTGTTGGCATTGCTGACCACTAAGCAATAAGCATGAAAGCTGGTACTGTTATTCTCGCGCTGTTGTGTTGTTCATTGCTCACCGCTAGACAGCCGACGAATAGCAGCGCTGATCATGCTTGGTGTTCTTATTGGCTAGCCGACTGCTGTGTGTCTATAAATAACGGTAGTGCAGCGGAAATGCATGAAAGTGGCTGGCGCAACGCAGTCACGGCGTTGGCGTATGTGTGAGGAAAATGTGAGAGCTAGTAATATGCTAAACAAGTTGTACGGGGTTTAGATAAATTTATAAAGAATTAAAATTAAATAATATATAAATAAATATAATATTAAATAATATAAATATATTTAATAATATTAAAGAAAACAAAATGATATGAAATATGAAATGAGCTAAAATTGAAAAATTTAATATTAAAAAAATTAAAATTTAAAAAATAACAAATAAAAAAATTTGAATATAGTAAAATAAAAACTTAAATCAAATTGAAATTATATAGATTAAAGGTAAATATAAAAACAAAATAAACAATTGAAACGAAAAAATAAAATTTGAAAGATAAAAAGAAAATAAAAAAATTAGTGATAAATATCTAAGTGTTAAGAAATATTAAAAATATGTAAACTGTAAAACGTAAAATGTAAAAATCTGTATAAGAATAAAAAGTAAAAAAATTGCTTAAAAATAAATCGAAAAAATACAAAAGTTAAAAAAATAAAAAAAGGTAAATAGAATTTTAAAAACTAAATGTAAAGTTTAGATAAATGTAAAAAATTATAAAGATTACATATTACATGAAATTATATTTTTTAATAAAAAATATATAAAATATTATGTAAATAAAACTTAAATTGAAAAATGTAAAAATAGAAATTAAGAAAATTTAAACAAAAAAATATTAAAAATTAAAAAAAGAATAAAAAACTGAGAAATCTTAAGATTTAAAAAATAAAAAATATTTAATAAAAAATATATAAAATATTATGTAAATAAAATGGCATATGAAACTAATAGCGGGATTCTGTAACCAGTCTCTAGTCTCTATTTGAGACACTTTGAGGTCAATTTGAGACTAGTTACTATTCACTAAACAGTCTCTAGCGTTAGTCTCAAAATATTGAGACCTGGTAGTTAGCAGGTCACAAAACTAAAAAGAACTCTTGCTGCCATTTTGAATATACTGAATAGAGATCATCATAGATATTAATCGATTGTCGTCTTTTTATTTTGTAAGCAACTCAAACACGAAAAGGTTAAAAATAAATCAATTTTACATAAATTTCGTAAATATTATGAAACAAAGTCAACATATATTTTTATTTTTATTGACAAATATGTTATAGAAAATTTTATTTTTGTTATCGACATATTTATTTTCATTAAAGTGTAAAAACATCTCTGAATAATGAAATGTAATAGATTTTGTGACTGTCACTTACAGAATAGCAATATCATCTCAAGTCTCAAAAATTGTCTCTAACTTAAAATCTCAAATTTAGAGACTTGAGACTGTCTCAAGTTACAGAATCGCACGGTAAAATTGAAAAATGTAAAAATAGAAATTAAGAAAATTTAAACAAAAAATAAAAATTAAAAAAGGAATAAAAAACTGAGAAATCTTAAAATTTAAAAAATTAAAAATATTTAATAAAAAATAAATAAAATTTATGTAATAAAATGGCATATGAAACTAAAATTGAAAAATGTAAAAATTAAGAAAATTTAAACAAAAATGAAAAAAAGGAATAAAAAACTGAGAAATCTTAAAATTTAAAAAATAAAAAATTTTGAAGTAAATAAATAAAAACTGAACAAATTAAAATGAAATAAGTTAAATGTAAAAATAAAAACTAAAAAAAAAAATAAAATGTAAAAATTAAATAAAAATATATAAAAAAATATAATAAAAATTGCAAAATGTATAAAATTGTTTTAAAACTAAAGCTAAAAAAATTTAAAACAAAAAAAAAACCGTAAATAAAACAAATAATACAAATCGCAAAATGTAAAAAAAATAAAATTTACAAAAAAAATCAAACGAAAAAAAAATTTAAAAGGTGAAAATAAAAAGTTTAAAATATTAAAAATAAATAAGTATTAAAAAAAATTGCAAAATGTAAAAATCTGTAAACAAAAAAGTTTTAAAAATTTTTAAAATTAAAAAAAAAACTAAAAGAAATTTCTACTTTTCTTAATATAAAAATGGAAATTAAAAAATTAAAAGTAAAAATTAAAAATGAAAACTAAAAAAATTTAAAATATACACATTAAATAAATGTAAAATATAAAATTAAAAAAAAAACAATTAATATGAAATTTGAAAAAATAAATAAAAGGTACGCTCCCCACAAATAAAAAAAGCTAAAAAAATTTAAAACAAAAATAAAAAAACTGTAAATAAAACAAATAATACAAATCGCAAAATGTAAAAAAATTAAAATTTACAAAAAAATCTAACGAAAAAAAATTTAAAAGGAGAAAATAAAAAGTTTAAAATATTAAAAATAAATAAGTATTAAAAAAATTGCAAAATGTAAAAATCTGTAAACAAAAAAGTTTTAAAAATTTTTAAAATTAAAAAAAAAACTAAAAGAAATTTCTAGTTTTCTTAATATAAAAATGGAAATTAAAAAATTAAAAGTAAAAATTAAAAATTAAAACTAAAAAAAATTAAAATATACACATTAAATAAATGTAAAATATAAAATTAAAAAAAAAAAAAAATTACATATGAAATTTGAAAAAATAAATAAAAAGTACGCTCCCCACAAATATATTTCTAGGAAGTGCGCACACTCTCAAGTGCAAAGCAAATAAGGTAGCGCCAAGCATGTGCAGTTGCAGTGTGCAGCAAAATATAGAATTTGTCTAGTGATGAGCTGCTGACAGCTAACTAAGTATTTGCAGGCGCTGTACCGAAGTGGCTTATAACCTCAAAGCAAATAAAAACAGTGTTGCATTTGAGCACTACTTGGCAGCCCAAGGTACCATATGGTAATTTTCATAATTCCTCATAATTCGACTATCAACTTACAGACACTCAGCTAGTATTTACCATATGCACTTATGACTGCCCAATCGTGTTATGTGCACATGCAGCACAATTATATACATATTCATATACATATGTACATACATATGTAAATCTAAATGTGTATATGCTTGACAGTCAGCTAGACAAAATTTATTGTTGTTGCTATTATTGCTGTTGCGCGCATACGCCATTCGTCACTGCTATGCACACACTTGCATATAAATTATTATATAGACATACATATGTATGTATGTATGTATATACATATTTTCACATACAATTCCTGTCTGTCTGGGCCACTTCAACACTTCAAAAACTCATCATCACTCGCGCTCTTTTTTCGCCGCTTGTTTATTTAGTGAGTATTAAATTTTCATTTAGTTTAGAAAATTTTAACAAGATTCTATTTCCAGGAAGCGTGTCCCATGCCCTGCCATCCTACTTGTAATTGTATTTCTTTGTGTAGTTTTGGTTTTCAATTAACTGACCTTACAACTACAGCCGTTGTTGTAGTTGTTGTTGGGTAAGCGAAAAGCAAAAAAACAAAAACAACAAATTATAAAAGACAAAAGTGAAGTGTTATCAAAACACAGTAGCTGCAAATTGTGGGAAGGTTTTAAAGCTGCTTCAAGATCGCTTCGAAGTTCTAAGAAACAGCTGTTGGCATTGCGGAGGCAATACATTGGTTTCGAGTGTAGCATTGGTAACTAGTCGGGTGTTAACATGAGATGGCTCTTAGCCAGGAAGAAAGTTGTTAGATCTTTTAAAATCTTACAGATACTCTTATTCCTTTAATAAGTAACTTTTGTTCCAAAGTCGAGTTGTATTCTTCAGTGGATTAGATCGAATTCTCTGTAGGTGCAATTACTCTTAGATAAGACTTATGGAGTTCTATTAGAACTCTAGCCACCTAAAGCAACTCAATCTTAGCAATGCTTTCGATCTAAAAATCGTGTTAAAACAAATCCTTATTCCGCAATAAGTTCTTGGTTCGCTAATGGTCGAGTTTTACTCGACAGCGGAACACTATCGCGGGTAAATTAGTCTATTAAAGCAGATTTATTGAGGAACAATTTTCGCAACACCTCCATCCCTGCAGAACTGTCGATCTAGGTGTCAGGCCTCAAGCATATTCTTAAAATAAGTTCTTGGTTTCGCTAAAAGACGAGTTATGGTCTTCAGTAGACTTGATACAATTTTAAGTTATAGTATAGATTTAATGAGGAAGTCCATCTGTTCTATAAAGTCCTTATAATCTGTCGATCTAGATGTCGAATCTCAAAATACTCATATTCCTGAATTAACCAACTGATCGACTCCAAGTCGGATTATGGTTTTAGTGGGCTCCATAGAACCCTCTACTGGGCAAATTAGCTTCATAAGGAATACCAATTGGTGTATACATACTGGAATTATCGGCTCAAACATTGAAAAGCACCACTGTCCGAAGAAAGTATCATTTTTTTATATGAGTGATCTAAAGTGCCTTAAGTTTGAATAAGCGTCGCCTGTCTCTTTCAATAGAATTCTTTCGTCGTTTGATATATTACTCCAATGTTCATTCATTCGATCCCAAAAATAAGGCGTCATTTGTTTTGAAATGATGACTCCCGTTCGAAAGAAACCTTTTTATAATTTTGTTGTTTTTGATTTTAACAAATCTGCAGTCCTGGATTTTGTGCAGTTTCTGAACTGAGATTATATTTTTGATTCGAATTAGACTTTTCTAAGACTTATGCACTAAAGATTTAGGCCATTTTATCTGAGTTCAACCGCAGAGCTCACATTCGTATCCTGAAGTCTTTTGCAGTTTCTGTCTGTTAACTCGAGATTATATTTCAAATTGTGAAATATCCTATTTTTAAATTTAAAGACGCATTTCATAGTAGGTAGACGCAGTATCCGCCGGAGGAAGCAGAGGAAGAGGGAGACCTTCACTATGTTGGAAGGATCAGGTGGAGAAGGATCTGACAACACTTGGAATCTCCAATTGGTGCCAATCAAAAAAGAAAAACCACTGGCGCGCTGCTATAAACTCGGCTAAAACCGCCTAAGCGGTGTCTGCGTCAATAAAGAAGAAGAAGGTCATATTAGGTCAGAGTTGTATTAAGTACTCTGAACCAATGAAACTTTTCTCTATTATTTTTCCTGTAACCAAAGTATTTCATATTCATACTCATATATTCAGTATTTGTTCAACCTCTAACCGGAAACGATCAATTTTATTTGATGTAAGCTTTTCGAGGGCTTCGATTCAGCAGCTTTCGCTAATTTTTTCCGAAATTCGGCCGAAGAGTTATACATTTTAGGCGTAGTTTAGCTGAGAAACTTTGCGCCCCTGTGGTTATAAGTTTCAATATAATGTGGTTGGACTTATCTCAAGTCTTTGTAGACAGTTTGTCTGACTTTCAAGTTATTGACTAAAACGGACTTGTAAATTACTTCTGGCGTCTGCCTAAGATCTAGGTATTATTTACATATATTACAACAGCTTAGTATCTATACCCGTAAAACAACCCAAAGTGTTCAAATTAGTATCTATACCCACAAAAATAACCGAAAGTGTACGAATTAGTACCTGTAAAAATAACCGAAACTTTTCCAAAAAATCATTGTTGGAAAGTTGGTGCTGATTTCTGCCAGTCTTCACCCACTGCATCAAGAGAAATGGTTTAAAAGTGAATACTTCAATCTTCAATCTTCAAAAAAATACTTTTTTCTCAATACCCGCTAACGCCTCCTATTAAAAAAACGCAGCATCTTAAACATTTATATCCTGCAAATTGAAATACCCATTCACTTTTAATTTCCATTTAAATCAAACAATCTTCTACCTCACCTTCATAACCACACTTTCACTCTGACTTCTACGGCTCTGCAACTCTGTCTCTGGGGACAATATGCGACACAAAACAATTCCAACTTCTTAAATTGCAGCAGCTTTAACAGTCAACAACAACAAAAGCAATATATAATCAAATTAAATGTGAGAACAATGTTACAGGAAAGCATAGGAAGAAGGATATCCGGACGCTCTAGTAGCTACGTACTCATGCAAATACAATACATACGTGTATGTAAGTGTGTATGCACGTAAAGCAGATATGAGTTTGTATAGCTGCTGTAATTGCAGCGCAACACACTTACGACCGCAGCAAAGAGGCGCAAGAAATCCGCAAGGATATGCCGCAAAAAGTAAAGGAAAATTGTGAAAATTACTGGCGACCGAAAATAAAGGCGAACCACAAGCAGAAAGTAGTGGTAGTGTCTTGGCGAGCACACCCACACATACTCTCTTACATATGTACTTATATTTCTACAAATCCTTAAGAATATATACATATATGTATATGTACGTATATATTCTGTAGTGCTCCTGAATTTTCAGGTGCCAGCTTGCTGTTGTTATTGTTTTCGTTATTAGGAAAGGAAAATTGCACTTGAAAAGGGCGTTTCCACAGTGAGTGTCGTCCCTGTGTGTATGTATGTATGTGCGTTAGGAGTATAGCCCGGTGAAATGAGGTGTGAAAAAGGTGGCAAACAGTAGGCGTTTGCTGTCGCTGATTGTAATGTAAATACACGCCACTTAATTTTTGTAATTTTACACATTTATTTCTCTAATTGCAGCAATAATCGCATGCGTATTTCTCTTAAGTACGTGTGTGAGTGTGTTTGTAGAGGAAATGAGGACTTGCCAATTGTTGTGGTTTGTAGGTGAAGTATCAGCTGCCAGGCGCGCAAACAAGGTGTGAAGATCGTAGAAAATATATAAAGAAATGAATGGAAAAGAAAAACAGTGTTTGAAGTAAAATATTGAGGCACTCAAAATGTGTTTGTTGCCTGAAATTAAGTGTTTACAGTTACATCGAACACTTTTAATGCTGCCTACTCATTAAGAGTTGCTCAGCATGTTCTGCTGTTTGTATAGACCTTGTGTATTTGTAAGCGGCAGAGCTGACCATACGCCGCATCAATATGGTCGCCTAAATGCAGTGAAATGCTGACGAGGAAGCTGCAGACATGTCAGAACACTGCAGCCCGGACTATTACGGGATGGCTCTTGATGTCTCTCATCGAGCATCTGTTCATGAGGCTCGCATGCTCTCAGTGAAGCAGCTTAATAAACTCCTCTCCAGCAGTTTTAGCTGGGGTGTTTTTGTAGAAATTATTCCTCCAGTCATCTGCTTGAAGCGGAACTGCCTCTTAGGGGCATCAAGAGGTCCTTCCTCAACTACGTCGACGACATAAGACAATACGCCGACCAGACTTGGTACACAATTAACTTCAGACATGCACTGAATGCCATTCACAGTGGAGCCATAAACACCTTCACCGACTCCCACTCAGTGTAAGGCGTACTTGGAGTCAAACCACCACTCATGGCAGGCGAAGAGCTCGAGTTGTCGCGAAAATCATTAGTGGCCCTTTTGCAGTTTCGTTCTGGATACTATAGTAGGTTAAATGCCTACTTATCTAGAATCGACACCGACTTATCAAACATAAGTCCAGCATGCAACGGGTCCTCGCATGACTCTAACCAGCTCTTTCCAAGCCCAGTTAAACCTACACATCTGACATCTCTCTCCCTGTGGTTCGACCTTGTCGAAACGGCACATTTCCTAGGTCTATCGTTGGATGACCTCGATGACAACTTAACTAAGAGATGCCTGAAATATCTCCAGCATCCGAATTTGTCCTTATTCCAAAGTTAGAGAGCTTAAAGGTGTTTACAATAAACATAAAAGCTATTTATAAATCAAACAAAGGAACAACTCCACTAAACTCTCAAGAAGGGTGACTTTAAGGGTCAGATTGCGAAGATCTTGATCCAATTTCCCTAGGCAGTGAATTTCTAGAACGCTTTAAAATAAAAATTATATCGAAAGCTTTGTCCAGATGTAAAACTGAAAAACCTTGTAAGCCAAAAGCTTGATAAAAGCTTACCAAGAAAGCTTCTAAGCACGATGAAAGCTTACGAAGAACTAATAAAGGACGAGTTAAAAGCTTCTTACAGAACTTTCGCAAGGTTATAAGCCCTAAGCACGAAGAAAGCTTTCAAAGAATACATGAAAGATGATCTTGTTAGCATAATATTTTTATAAAATTTTCGAAATCTTCTAATCCCGTTGAAAGCTTATGCACTTTTTATTATGTCTTCAAGACAGACCAAGTAGAGTTCAGTACAGCTCAAATGGACTCAAATATAAACTTTACTCCAAAAATTATGAAATTCAATGATCTAAAAATCGTGCATGTATTTTTTCAAGTAAAACGAAAAAAATGTTTAGCTTTTTAGTTAGTACGTTTTGTATTTGAATAATACTAGATTTATCAATACAGAAAAATAGAAAAAATATCAAGTTTCACTGCCAATTTGCTCTGCCACAAGTGCAAAATGCTCGCAATGCGAAATACTTGCGTTTGAGTGCTCATCGAGCGAGACTCCAACCCAAACAGAGCACAGCCACAGGAGCAATGTCAGCAAACAGCTAAGAAATGCCACAAGCTATCCTCAAAACAGCAACAACAAATGGTTTACATTATCACTACCGCTACTTAACAATATTGTGCACCCTGCAACAGCATTAACCGCTACTTTTGCCACTATTATCCTTTATTTTGCCAGCAGTTTTTTAAGCCACTATCTATCAACAGGCGTTGAAGTGCGCATCATGAGATGCGGCTTTCACACCTTTCCTTTGCGTTTGCTGAGGCAAAAAGGTACAAGGAAACAGCAAGCGTGTCTTTTCTACAGTGTAATTTGTTGTTATCTTGTATATTGTTGTTGGCGTGCGCTTGCATTATACTCTTCTAACTGTTTATACAACAATTTGCTTGTGCTCAAGTGTCGGCTGCTACCGTACCGAAGGGCACAACGTAGCCTACTAATGGTCACGCTCGAGTGTTGGAAAAGTTGTATACTTTTCAGACCTTTTTTTAAAGCAGCATTGCTGTCTACTTTCTTTGCGTGACTTTCCTTTACACCGTTGGAAGAGTCAATATTATTATAGCACAATTTGTTGCTGACATATGTTGCAAATGCTTAAGCGCAACTAACCCCTATTCCCTATTAGTGGCATATAATAATACCTAGTTCACACTTCAATCGGAATGGTGTAAAAGAAGGTGTGTAAACGTGTGTTTATATGTATGGCAATGACTGTCTTTTCCAACTTTTTTTTACTGTTGATATTTATTTTCACACAAATTCTTGTTTTTTGTTGCTTTTCATAGTGAAATTTTTTTTTCATGTGAAATTCGTTAAATTGACCAATTGACTCGTTGCGCGTTGGTGTCAAATCGTAAATATTGATTGCTGTAAAGTGTCGTCATTCGCTTTTTACTATCGTGTGAGCAGCCGAAGCACATCATTAGTTCAAGTTTATGGTCTTACGGCAATTATGCTTAAATAGTTCGCCATTCAAAGTGAAGAGTGTGTATTTTTTGTGCGACTTCGGAGAGGTTGTTTTGCATTTTCTTCAATAATATTGATGATATGGTTTATTGAGGTGAAGATATGTTTTTAATAATTGTTGAAAAATATAAATACTGTTATTTAAGGGTTATGTGTTGAAGTAATTGATCAAGAATGTCATTCTTTACATGCTTCTCGAGCAAAAATCGCTCCCTGGATATATATTTCTAGCACAGTGAGGACTTTTAGGAGTTCAATGTGCTCTAGCATCAACTCAGTTTCGCTGAGAACATCAAATTTATCCGGGAGTGTCTATCAAGCCAGTATTTTTGTGGCTTGGAAGTAATTAAAGCATTGCATCGACTATGTGACTACAAACGACTTACAATCGCACTGGCATGCTGCTTTAACTGCGTGAAAGTCGTACAAAAGCTTTCAATTTAACATAGCCAGGTGAAGGAAAAGCTCTGGAGCACTTGTTAGCTTTTTAGTTTATTTCAGTAATTTTTAGAGGTCGCTCAAAAGCTTTCACTTTAATACAGTCACTTAAAGAAAAAGCTCTGGAGCACTTGTTAGCTTTTTTAGCCACCTTCAGTAATTTCTGAAAGTAAATTTTCTATAAAAACAACTTTAGGAGCTTAAAAGTCTTGCAGAAGCTTTCTCTTGTTTGCAACTTCCTAAATACTTAAAAAGTGTTTGATCACCTGCCAGCTTTTGTAGCTGAATGACCTTATTTTGTCAGCGTTTAAGTAAATTCATAAATTATAATTCTATTAGAATAACAGTTTAGTAGTTAATAACAGCTTCCGGAAGTCTTCACTTTTATAAAATGACAATAAAATGAAAGCTATGAAGTCAAGTCAAGTTTTTTTTAGTATTTCTGCCAATTCAGAGACTCAATTTTCTATAAAAATTATCTTAAGAGCTTAAAAATTTAAAATCTATTGGAAATATTGTCTAAGCTTAATAAATAGCGGCTTGCAAGAAGCTTTCACTTTTATAAAATTACAAGAAAATGAAAGCTCTGGAGCCCTTTTCAAGTTTTATATTGCTATTTCTGAGAGTTTATCTTCTTTAAGAACAGCTTTAGGAGCTCATTTTCCATAAAATTAGCTTTGGCAGCTTAAAAGCTTTCCGAAATATTACCTAGGCTTAGCAAATAAGGGTTTGCAAGTCTTGTGGAAAATTTTACTTTTATACAATAACAAGAAAATTTAAAGCTCTACAGCTTTTGTAGCTGAAATATCTTACTCTTTCAATAAATGCGTAATTTCTGAGAGTTATCATTTTATAAAACCAGCCTGGGGAGCTAATAATGGCTTGCAACTCTTACAGAAGCTTTCACTTTTAAACAATCTCTAGCAAGTTGAAAGCTCTAGAGCACCTGCCAGCTTTGTTAGATAAAATATCTTACTCTTTCAGTGTTTGAGTAATTTCTGAGCATAATTTTCTAAAAAAAATAACTTTACCTTTCCCTCTAATTCGCTGAAGAGGTCGTTGTACTCACAATTTACTCATTAGCTGGAAGCAGCAGCGCATGAACCGCCATATTTGCCACCAAATGGTTGATATTTTAAGTTTTACATTTTTTCATGTTTCTTTTTCACAACACGCTACTCATTCACGCTAAGTTTAGGCACCTCCCTTCCGACTCAAACCAGTAGCGCCTTCGCTTCAGCGTCAGCCATGAGCTAACAAATTCCGCTGCGCATATGTATTTGTGTACGAGTATGTCTACCTGTGTGTATGTTTGAACTCATATGCTTATTTCACATATGAATTCACACATTACCATTTCACACCTCTCTGCGCAGCGGCGCGGCAGCGTGTGCGACATTACTACTGCTGCGGAAAGCTTACTCATAGCTAAAGTTAGCGAAAAAAAAGTCAGGTAATTTGGGTAACAGTGAGAAATTGAGATATTAGTTGACGCAACGTGGTAGTTAATTTTAGCGCAAACGCCAGGCAGGTGAAAATAAATTTCAACAAATCCCAGCTGGCATAAATATTCGATAGCAGAAACGGTAAAAATTATACACGCGTGTATTTTTAGCGGATCCAGCGAAAATAGCTGATTAACTTACCCTTTAGGGGCTAGTTGGGACGACGCGGAGGCGGTGCTCTGCCGTTACCACCTCACTGCGCTTGCAGAACCACTTGGCTTCTATTCGCGCTTGGCAGTTGTGTGTGTGTGTGCTGTGTCACATCGATATATTAATTTGCTTAATTAGCGGCAAACTGACGCATGTCAGCGTGTTGGATTGGATTAATAAGCAGTGTGCTAGTTGAAATGACAGTCAGCCAACAGACTGACAGTCTGCAGACAGAATTATGGTTGGCGGGGTGTTGCGTACTTACCGTGCATATTAGTCACAGCTTGTTAGCAATACGTTTTTTTTACTTATCTGCTCGTTGTCTGTAGTTTACGCGTTGGTATTTTTTAATTAGCAAATACCTGGTTGGTGGCAACTCTGGCAGGTGGCTGTGCTCATTAAAATAATTAGTTGAGCGGAGTAAAGCTGTTTCGCAGACTTTAACTGGTACTTACAGTACTTTATTTGTAATGCTGAGCCTAGGCTCAAGATGAGTTCGGTTCTTTACAAACACGTAAGCTACTCTAAATTTTCAACTTCGGGGGTCATAATATACTAACTCGATGGAAAGACAGCATACACATCTCTAATATCCGTAAGGCAAGAGTAATAGTTCTCCCGCTATCGAACTCCAGCATCTTTGCGCCACTTGGGAATTCGAAAGTTCCAAGCTCTAAGCTTCGGGGGAGGTATAAGTCATAATATAATAACTCGCTGGAAACCTAAAACCGGAACTCGATGGATACCTGATATGCAGGAGAAATACTCCACTGCTGACGAGCTCCAGCTCCTTTGCGGTATTTCGACTTGTGTTCTAAAGGTTTGAGCACTAATAATAAAGAACTCAGATAACTTACTCATTTATTCTTCTCCATATCTTTTTGAAATAATATTTTTTTTTGGACTGTTAGATCTTCTGCACACTACAGTCCTAATATTCTAATTCTTGGGAGTCGAATTATCCATTACACTGTATAGAATTTGGCTCTAAATACACATTAGTAAATACTTTGAAAAACCTGCATAACTAATTTTTATAGACTTCTATGACCAGACCCTTAAAATGTGAAATCCCAGCCATAAACTTTGGATCCAAACACTTTGAATACTCTATAAACAGAAACACGGGACTCAATTTAATGCGCGTAGACTCAGCTGGAGTCATTGTTATGGAGCTGGTGCTAATATTTTTGACTACTGACTTCAGTGTGAGACTCGGATCAGTCATAGTTGTGGAATCAGGTGTTACTCTTTCTGACTGCTGATCTCAGGTTGTGACTTGGTTCATCTGGAGTACTGGTTGTATAGCTCAGTTGAAACAGGTAACTTAGATCATCTGGAGTCATTGTTGCGGAATCTGGTGTTGCACCTATTGACTACTTGACTACTGACATCAGGCACGATTATAGTGAAGATTCGAAATATGACATGCTCTAAGTCCGAGCTCGACGATCTTATTCTCGGAGACTTCTTAATTAGTAGACTGACAGCAACAGGATAGACTATGATGAGAAAAGACTACACACGATATTGACTTTGAAATTACGATTTTTTTAATCCGTCTAAGTTCGATACTCAGACTTAAAAACTTCCAGACTTCATGTTGGTTCAGAAAAAATTGAGATCCTGAGGATGTTAACATCATTTCTACGCTAAAATTTGAATGCAGTCAGCGGCGTCTGGGATTTAATTTAGAAACATTATGGAATTGAGTTTGGTGTGTAAATCGGTTTTCATAATACACTTATATAGACTGTACCACGTGGTTTGTGAAACCAGAAATTTTAATTTTGACTCTCGAGGTTATTTTGTTATAAGATTGTGTCTCATTTGGGCTAAGCTTTAATAATTTATCTAGTATTTCAAAAGAGGCATCTTCGGTAGCGTTACTTATACTTTCGGTTAACTTGGAGTTCTTCTTCTTTCTTCTTTTAATAAACTGCGCGCTACGGAGTCTCACCTGACATAACCTAACTTTCTGCAGTATTCAAAATTAGTCTTCTTTGTTTCAACGACAGAATCTCAATTTACAAGATTCATACATTTATTTCTGCGCTTTGTGCTGATAGTTTCTGGCAAATAATATTATATTGTATTTATTCATAAATTTGCGACAAGCACTCATCCAAGCAATTTCACGCCTACTAAATGCGACATATGAGGCTTATTAGCGGTGCTGCTCAAGCCAAGTCAAGCCGAGCCAAGTCACGCCGGCGTCATTACCACTTGGCTGCGTACGCCGCAGCACCCACATGCAGTCGCATACATAACTATATGCATACATATGTATATATGTATGTATGTATTCATGTTTGGTGATGTAGACGTGCGCATTTTCGCCGCCAGACAGCCGGCGAGCCAGCCGAGCCATCTACTATTGCGCCTTTTGCGCTGCAGCTCATATTCATAAGCTCTCCGAAGAGTATTCATAGGCTGCTTTGTGCTTTGTATCTAAAATTCCATGACAACAACAGACATTGTTGCTTTTCCAACTTGTTGTTTTTGTGTTTTGTGCTCATTTGCCTACACGTATTGTTGTTGTTATTGTGCTACTTTTTTTTTTGTTTTTTTTTTGCATTGCACTTTCGCTATTGTTTCTGTTGTTGTGGTTTTCTCTAAGTTAGCCTACTTCAGTGTCTTCAAAAAGCAACAACAATAGCGACAACAACAACAACAACGAGCTCAAAGGCGAACTCACTACTTACACACACAGGCACATCCACAGACATTTTGAAGACATAGACATTGAGGCTCGTTCAAGTGCACCCAATGGATCTTATGTGTGGCTAACACAATAACAATGTTATATATGAGTATAACAAAAACAAAAAAAAAGCTAGAAAAAGTGGTAAAAAGCACGATTGTGCAAAAAAGTTGCAAAAATAACGCAATGCACAGTTTAATATGCCAAAGTCTTTGCTGCATGCCTGCTGGCTCTACAACGGCTCTGCGCCGCCAACGCTGCTCCCGCAGTGTCTTTTAAGATTTCTAATTAGCTGCGTTTGCACTTATGGTCATGCCTATCGTCTGCTTCTCCCCCTATATGCCGCCTTAGTTTGTCAGCTCGACATTGTTGCGATTTTGCACTTGCAAGTGCCTGCGGACGGGGCTGTAGTGGGGTTATCTCTTTTAAATTAGGATTCTTAAGCACTGTCACTGTAGAGCTAATAGAGAGTGACAGTGGGCCACTGTTGCTGGTTCTTCTGATATTTTATGCCGCAAAGTTGTGTGGATCTAGGAATCCCTTGGTTTCTTTGTATCAAGGTTATGTGTGGTGTCATAAACCCTCTTTTCTTGTTAATACATAGCTTCAAATAGTGCCATAACCAGACTAAAGTCTTCTGGGTATTAGTCTGCTCGGAGTGTCAGATTCGGGTAATTTTGATGAACTCTATTGCCCCTATTGGTACTTCGGACCAGTTTGAAAGTCTGAATCTACAGTTTTGAGTGTCTGGATTTAAGAAGCTTGATTCACAGAGAAAAGTTGATTTAGTTTCTTTTCTTGCTAGTGCTTAGTGAGACATCTAAAACTTTCTTTTTTTTATTTATTTCATCAAAAACTGTTGTATTCGGAATAGTGAAGCAGAGAGTGGTAAAGATCGGTGACAATTCCGCCGGGTCTGGAATGTTCAGGGCGCTCGCAACAATGTTTTGCAAATTATTTTCTCCAACAACTACCTACAATCATCTCCGGGACCGGTTTTCTCTCGACGTCCCTGATTCGGATTAAAGAATTCCTTGCATTTATCTCAGTAACGTAGAAGATTGCAGCCATATTGATAATCTGTTTTGAAGACCCTTTGTCCGCAGTTGATATCTTTTATCTAATATCCACCTAGAGACTTAAAAAGACTTCCGTTCTCGGACTGTAAGTTCGAAATAACTTTTTTAAGCTATCAAGCCAACATGTAAACGTCTACAGTCCAAGATTTTCCGTGAAGTTTGTATATTGGGGTTCATCCAATTCAACTACATCATTTATACTAGCACTTGAGAGAAGCGTTGAACTGTAGAAAACTTCAGTTAGATCAGATCTGTTGAGCTTCGTGAGCTTATCTTGAATATTTATTGGTATGATTGGATATTTTGTCCACGGTATGAGTGGACTGGACAAAGTATCGAGAAAGCGGTTTTAAGCTTAGTTTGAAAGGATTTGAAAACTTTTTTAAGGATTTGGTTGCTTATGTGTTCTAGTACATAGTCCGATTATCTTAGAACCTATTTAACTTTTCGTTAAAGTGAGTGCTCGTAGGCTTTACTTAGGCTTTCTACGTTAAAATGGTTCATTAGTTTTTCGGTACACAACTTCCGAAGCTATATTTTCATATCACCGTTACCTTTTGCGGTTAAAGGTTCAAATAAGTGTGATCCAAGGATTGATTGTACGAAGTAGTCGAAAATCAGAAATATGCGTCAATCCACGTTGAGGAAAAGTTTTCTTTGTGCCCGAAAGTCGCTTAACTCATTTTTCACATAAAAAAAAATTCTGCAACTAAAAATAATACCCAAGTCTAATATCTCACTCACCCGCAAATTGACTGCCAAAATGCTGCTGAAAGTGTCCGCGAAACTCATGCGGCGTGCTGAAGCCCGGCGGCAAAAAGCCACGCAAGTACGCCGCTGCTGCCAACGTCGTCATGTGATGATGATGTGCCGCATTCAGCTGCCCCGCATGGTCGGCATAACCGGCTGCTGCATAAAAGTTCGCTGGATTGAAAATAGGCAGTTGACAGTGCGCGGTAGCGGCCGCCGCAGCAGCCGCCGCAGACAGACGCGTCACATCGGGCGATATGGAACGGGAATCGCGTGTCGGGCGACCGTGCGAAGAGGCAGGTGAGAGTGGTGCATTATTGCATTCGTTGGCGGTGGGTGTAGCGGCGGGCGGTGGTGGTGTGCAATTTGTCGTTGTGCTGCTATGCCGCTGCTGCTGCTGTTGCTGCTGCTGAGTTTGTGAAGTAGGTGATTGTTGTTGTTGCAATTGCAATGGTTGCTGCTGCTGCTGACTGTGCTGCAGCTGTTGTTGTTGCTGCTGCTGCTGCTGACTGAGCTGCTGCGCCTGCTGATAGTTGGCGGCAGCAGCCGCAGCCGCCGAGCCTACACCCAAGCCGAGTATCTCCTGTATGGCGAAGGGCGTGCGCATTTTCGTTGCTTGCATTTTTGCCGACGGCAAATTTGTTGCGCGTGTAACTGTTTAAGCGTGTTGTTGGCTTGTGGATTTTTAAGCACTACTCGTTTGTTTACTATTTTGTTGGAGTGTTCCACCGCAGTTGTGTTGTGATATTTAAAATTCACTGCAGTTTTTTCTTGTCATATTTGCTTAAGCGTTTTTTCTTTTTAAATTGCACAGGTAAACTGGTTGCTAAAACGGAAATATTTTTAAATTTTGAAAATGTATTTGAGTAAATATTTATTTTGATTTTAAATTTGCATAATTAATGTGATGTTTAAGTGTTGTGTGTTTTTTATTTACACTATTTTTTGTATGTAATATTTTTAGATTTTTAATTTTTCATACAAAATTATTTATTATGTATATTATTTTTTGTATTTTTTATTTTAATTTTTATTTTTTTTCATACAAAATTATTAGTTTTTATTTGTCTTATTTGTTGTAAACGGTTTTTTTTTTAATTTTTGTTTTTATTTTTTAAAATCTATTTAATAATTATTTAATGACTTAAAATTGTTATTATTTTTATTTATTAAAGATATTTACATATATTTATACATATTTTGTTGTTAAGTGGAATATTATGTTCAATTTTAAGCAGATGCAATTTATTTTATAAAAATTTATTTATTTTATAGTAAAATTAGCAAAAAATAAAAAATTGCAAAATTTTTAAATACAATTTTTTGTTAAGTGAAATTGTATATTTAAATTTTAATTTTGTATGTTTCATTTCAGAACTTGTGCACGCCTATTTAACGAAAATTGGTGAGTGTGGAATTATAAATAATTAAAAACAAAAAATTTCAATCATAGTTTTCATTTTCCAAATTTTAACAAAAAATGTTAAATTAATATTTTTTAGAAAATTAAAAAAAAATATATTAAAAATAGATTTAAAATTATATTTTTTTCTAAATATATTAAAATATTCACTGCGAAAATATTTTGAAATTTCGGAATAATTCAAAGCGGTTATACGGTTTTTGGTAAAATATTTTGTAGGACCAATTGAGAAAATAAGAATGGCAAGTATTTGTATATAATATTATAATATTCTCTCATATGCAAAAAACTAAATTTTCTTGCTCAAAATGGCAACATCCACATGTCCTAAAAATTTTAAAAATTCTGTTACTACTCAAAATATTTTTTTCAAAATACTCAAAGTGTAAATATTATAGTGACACCAGATATTTTCTTCACATAAAAAATGTATAACTATCGAAATTCCTATTTTAACTATTTAATTATTTTTTGCTATTTACTTAGCAAATGTTCACATTTTTCGTTTTTATTTATGCTTTTAAAATGCTCGCATATTGTCCCTTGCTTTTAAAGCTCTTTTCATAGGCGCTATCACCTTTTCATTAGTCAATATTTCAACCATACGAAAATATTGCTGAATATCAAAAAATCGAAATTGAATTTTTTTGATTCACAATGTTACGTTAGTATGCATTGGGTGACAATATGAAGTATTGAATATGAAAATATATTGTCTTTGTGTCTGATGCTTTTCACAAGACAAAGAATTTCTACTTTATTTTATTTTTTGCTAAATTACGATTTTTGTGCAATTTTTGTGAAATTTTTTATATTTTTTTGTCACAGTTTTTAATTTTTTTTTCTATTCTGTTTACTATTATGATTTTGCTGTATTGCTTTGGGTTAAGTTTACACATTTTATGAGTGATTATAAATCATTTAGTGTTTTTTTAAATGCGTGATTTTTGTTTGAATGCAATATAGCTATTTTTAATGCACTTCTAATATTGCTGTGTTAAACTTTCGAATTGTGAAATGTTGTCAAAATATTTAGCAGTTGAAAAATATTTGCGTCCGCTCTTCAGCTGTCTGCCTAGTAACGAAGAAATTAATCATTCTTGAAAAATTGTTCTTGAGTTCTTCAGCTCAATTACTTTTTATTTTTTTATTATTTCAATTTTTTAATTTTTTGAAAAATGTTTGTTTTTAATTTTTTTTTAATATTAATAATAAGCGAGCTCCATAATAATTTAGTGTACATTTTGTAATAATTTTATTTTTAAATAATTTTTATATTTTCAATCCGTATTTTTAACAATTTTAATATTTGCTATTTTAAATGTAATTTTATAATAATTTTATTTACATAATGAAATTTATTTTTTTTTTATTTTTATACGTTTTATATACCTCTGTAATATTATTTTAATTTAATACATTTTGATGTAATTTTTTTTAAATTTATTTATTTGTTTTTTTCTTGGAGATTTTATATATCAATATATTATTATTTAAATAATGTTTATATTTTTTGTTAAATTTGTTGTGTATTTTTTTCCAAATTTGTTTAATTACACAACACTTTATTTTTTTTATTATATCAAAACTTTATTTTATATTTTTTAGTAAGTTAGTGCGTTAATTATTCTTTATTATACAAAAAATAGTATAAGTATTTTATTTTTTATTATAAGTTTTTTTACGCTTTTTTTTTAATTATTATGTAGTATATCAGAACCTTATATTAATTATTTACAAAATTTTTCATATAGCTTTTTTTCGTTATGTACATATTTATTTATTTGACTATTATTGTACTTTTTATTAATTTTTTTGGTTTGAAGTATTGTTCTGGAGAACTCCATTTTGCATTGCAAATTAAAAAATAATAATAAAAAAAATTTCACTTCACTTTTCATGCTCTAAGCTTTTTACCTCATATCAGTTTTTACTGAAACAGTCACTTTTTGCAGCAGTTTCTTTGTTTTTTCACTGAAAATACGTCTTTTATTGCTTGCTCCGCTTTAATTACTAATTCACTTGTCTTTAGCAGCCACAAAGAAAAAAAATCACTACAATTGGCACTTTTTTGTTGCTGCGTACCGCTAAGTGTGCACAGCCATATGCATGTATATATTTTTCGTACGGCAACTCGTCTCACTTGGTGCGCGTTACACGTGCGTTGTGGTTGGTGTCTTTTTCCAACTGCGACAGCGACGGCTGTTGTTTGCCTCAACGCCACACAGCACAACACGAATTCGAAACAACGCGCACAGCAAAGTACCAAACGGAACTGAGCGGAGGCTGACACCGTGTCTGCTGTTTGCCAACAGCCCGCAGTAGTCACAAGAGCAACATATATACTAGCGCAACAACAACACAGGCGCACTGTGTACCAGAGCGAATAGGTTGCTCGGCAAGCAAAATTCGTCTGCGCCATCTTTGTATGCTATCAAACGGTAAGGCGTGAGTGTGATAGCCTGCGCATTGCCTGCTATCGCACTTTAACACAGCGTGCTCGCAGTTATTCCAATGTGAGGAGTAATATTTCCAATTGGCATTTTGGCTTACCATTTCCACAGTTGGAATATTCCATTTTACTATTGCTATCGCGCTCACACACATGTGTGACGCATGCAGCGCTTTCACTCACGCCTTGGAAGGTCACACCGTTACGTGTACACTATACGTGTGCGTGCGGTGGTGTGCGTGTGCCTGTGTCAGTGCCTCAACTTTCAGGCTGATTTGATTTTGCCTTTTGTTTGCGTTTAATTACTGACCGAAAAGTCGCTGCCAGGACCCCGGCACCGCCGCCGTCGTCGTTGTGCCCGTCGTCGCCACCGCAGTCTCGCCTGTGTCGTGCAGCAATTTCTTATAAGCTTTACAAAGCAACAACAACGCATGTGATTTTTCGTAGAGTGGAAAATTAACTCATCGTCGTCGCAGCAGCAGCGGCGAGGCGGCAAGTAGCAGTAGTGGCGTAACATTTGTGGTTCGCAGCAAGTGCAAATGTTTAGTAAGCTTCTGCTGCACGTTGTTGTTGTAGCGTAATTTCTCTTTTATCTTTGTTATTAATAAAACACACTTAAATTTGAGTTAATGTGTATTCGCTATGCAGAGGCTCATCGGCAGCTATGCATACATACACACATACATATGTACATATTTTACTTAAATTAGCTTAATAATATAAATATTAGTTGCATTCTAGCTGGCTATTTGTAACCTTAAACAGAGCATATCAATTACAAAATAGTTGTTGGTGATTAATTTGCTAAAAACAATATTCAATTGTTCGAAAATATTATATTTTTTCAAAAGCACTAGCTCATAGCAGAATTAAAGGCTTATTAATTTTAAATAAAAAATTATAATTGAAAAAAATATATTTTCTTCTCGATAAGCGCTTGGATTACATTATTTTTGCGTTAAGTTTAAAATTTTCTGGTTTAATTGCTTCTAATAAGATAAATAGATGAGCATTGCGCCGCGAGCTTAGATCTATAGTGCCCTTTTCCCCGAATGTAGGCTAAGGTAAACAATTTTTGAATAGATACGAAAAAAAGTTCTTGGTAGGTGAAATCCCATTAGAAGCGCAAGATAAAATAACAAAAATGAAAGGAAAAATCTACGTATGATCTGAGCTAGAGGAAAGTGGTGGACGTGGTTGAACTTTTAAGCTTTAAAAACAGTTTATCTCAATTTTTGGCAAAGCGAAGAGTGCTATAGACACAAGTCATATGATAAAATCGTAGGCAATGAAAAGATCTACAACTTTTCTATAAAAACCTTATACAAATAACCTCAAAATATATGTGAAAAATTCAAAAAATTCTAGTTTTTGATTTCTTTCCCGAAATTTGCTGTAAATTTACCTTTCTATGTCCAAAATAACAATTAACATCCTTTGACATAACCTCAAAATTTATATGAAAATTTCAGAAAACGAAGTTTTTAAGTTTTCTTTTATTTTACATAATAAAAAATTTCTTTTCTCGAAATTTGCTGTAAACTTACTTTCTTATATGCAAAATAACAATTAACACCCTTCGACATAACCTCAAAATTTATATGAAAATTTCGAAAAAATTTCACTCTAATTTTGTAAAAATAAAAGATTTTCTTTCACGAAATTTGGTGTCAATTTACTTTCCTATGTCCAAAATAGCATTTTTTTCTTTCCCGAAATTTGGTGTAAACTTATCTTCCTAGCTCCAAAATAGCAATTAACACCATCTCCTCAAAATATCAAAATATCCTCAAAATTTTGGGAACAATCCGAAAAACCAAGTTTTTGCGTTTTTTTTACATTAATTTTGTATAAAACCAATTTTTTCTTCCCCAACATTTGGTGTAAACTTAGCTTCCTGTGTCCAAAATAACACATAATCTCAAATATATATGTATATGAGAAAATTCAAAACTCAGTTTTTGCGGTTTTTACTTTAATTTTGTATATAAAAAAATTGTTTTTTCTCGAATTTTGTTGTAAACTTACCTTCCTATGTTCAAAATAATAATTAAAAGCGGATTTTTTCCAATAAAGTTTGAGGTTATGTGCAACACCCTTTCAAACAATTTTTTGTTTTTGTTTTTTTTTTTACTATTATTTTTTGTTTTACTATACTATTGTTTTGTGCAAAAAAAATTCTTTCCAGAAATTTGTTAAACTTACCTTTCTAAGGCGAAAATAACAATTAACACCCTTTCACATAACCTCAAAATGTTTGTGAAAATTTAAAAATCGCAGTTTTTGTTTTTTTACTTTAATTTGTAAAAATTTTCTTTCTTTCTTATAGCACATATACAATGTATTTTTTAAAATTAATTTTCATAATTTAATATTTAGTTTCTAATGGCTTTCAACCTACTATGCATT
The DNA here is from genome assembly GCF_024586455.1 of Bactrocera neohumeralis. Lineage (NCBI taxonomy): Eukaryota > Metazoa > Arthropoda > Insecta > Diptera > Tephritidae > Bactrocera > Bactrocera neohumeralis. The sequence continues at coordinate 69,369,924 of NC_065922.1, forward strand.
CCTTTATATTTTCACAGTTTTTAAAAGCCTTCTAGTGCCTATAATACATATGTTTTTGGAATATATGTAGATATATATTTTTTTCTTTAATAAAAATAAAAAACAAAATTAATTTAAATTTTTGCCCGAAAATATAAAATATTGCCAAAATAATAGATTTAATTTTTTATTATGGGTTTTTTGTACGGTTATTCCATCAAAAAAATTTTCGACGCAAATTAAACTTTTTATAATAATATAATTTTTTACCTGCAACTCAAAGTCATTTTCTTCGCGGAGTGTAACTTATGACGAAAATAGTGTATAACTTTTTACTTTTGGGTGGGGAACCCTCCGCAGTTCGCCATACCTTCCCACCCTGGATCCGCCCCTAATATAATAAATATACTATTTTAGGAAATTCAATTGTTTTTAAATGAAAATGGTAATTTTTTTAATTTAAATTTAAATTTATTAAAAAATATTTTTTTATAGTAAAAATTATTTTTTTAGTAATTTTTTTATATTAAAAATTTATTTTTTTTTACTAAATACTACTTAAAAATTAAGACGTATTTTTGTCTGTTTAACTACATTTTTATAATATAAAATTTTAATATAAAAACTGGAAATTAATTAAATAATCGAATTTATAAAAGTTCGATTTACAAAATAATTTTTTTTTTGCGAAAAAATTAAAATTCCAAAGTTTGCAAAGCCAGTAAAAATTAATTTTTTTTGTGTAATTTTGCTTAACGTTTTTCATAATTTCACCTAATTATGCAAATAAATAAATTTTCAAAAGTTCTCTTTTTTTGAAAAATAAAAATTAATCGATTATTTGTTGAATAATTTAAAAGCAAAACCATAATTTTACAAAAATAAATTATTTGAAAGTTAAAAGTCAGTAAAAATTATTACTTTTTCGTTTTTTTGCTGAATTCACATGACTCGGTGTCCGACCGACCGATTTTGACTAAATTAAGTACGTAACATTCTTCTCATATTCCTATGTTTTATGTCCTTTTTTAAATATGCCACCTTATGACCAAAAGTGCTTAAATCCAACTCAAAACTATTCAAACCCTAGACACCTAATATGTAGGGTCCACATATCCATAATTGACTTATAACCTAAAATATTTGTCAATGCGAGGGATATGCAATTGAAATTCAAAGAGAGTTCTTTCCCGGCAATAGTATTTCTATGTATCAAAAATGAGCTGAATCGGACCAATACTTCACTGAGCCCCCATATACCTAATACAAAGTTTTTCGAACTTTCGGATGACTTTATGTAGCATATATCGGGCAATATTTGAATTGTCCCAATGAAAATAAGAGAGCCTGTTTTTTCATAACAGTTTATCTTTGTGCCTAAAATATATAAATTTGAGCGAAAACTTGACTTAGCCCCTATATAACTAATATCAGAATTTTTAAACATCTGGCTGACTTTACTCCATATGATTGATGATTGTATGTGAGGTACCTTAATGAAACCAAGAGAACATTTTTTAGTATGTTAATAGTTAGTAGATACAATCAGGTCGATACTATCCCAACCCTTATACCCTATCACCTTATACCGAATATGTCGGTCAAGTTATATATATTATGTATATACATACATTTGTATATAATCCTCTGTTTGACGTTTTACAAAGCTCCCATGGCTACTAATGGCAAGAGTATAAAATGTTTTGTTGCGCCCTTCCAACATGCTTCTTATATTATTATATGTCGGTCCAATGCTTAATTTTAATAGAAATTTTATTTTTTTACAACATATACTTTTTACATTCACCAAAATGGACTTTTAAATCCAATAGACACTTCCATAAGGTGAGTTATATTTCCATCTTAAAATAAGTTTTTGTGACGAGAAAAGAAGATGCATTTATAAGTTCATAAGAAGAAGAGGATACCATCTCAGTCTATACCGACCGGGTTCAATATGGACCATGCGAATTTATGTATTGGCATAATATTGTATATAGGTGTGTGCGTTTCCGCTGACTTAAGTTGGCATCTCTCTCTATTTCTACCGAACTTGGCTAGCATCTTCATTTTTAGTACTAGGCAAAAAAAAGCCTAAGCGAAGCTCTATTTTGTTCAAAACCGCGGGAATATAAAACTAAAAGCAGATATATTATATTACCAAAGGATAGCCAGGCGAGTAGCGCTCCTGATGCCTTGTCTTCACCCATGACAAACTCCGTTCCAGTCCTAGTTCACATCTGCAAGAGAGCACTAAGCTCAATAAAAGACAATTTCTTGCTCCAAAAACTTGATCTGGGTTCCCCACTACAAAATGGAACATTTTCGGTAACGAAAAAGCAGACGAGTTGGCAAAGGCATTAGGAAGCTATTCCTCAACGTAATTTTATTAAAATAAGTTTTTGTGGTATATTAAAATTAATGCATTTATAAGTTCATAAAGTGAAGCAAACAGGCAGGAATACATACAGACATATATAAGTATACTGATGCCGCTCAAACTCACCTGTTTTATTTATATGTCCATTGTATATTTATGCGCTGTTGTATAATATTGTATATAGATATGTGTGTGCGTGCCAAATTCCTTTTTTACATCCATCAAAAGGCACTTACTTAAGTTCTCATCTTTTTACACATTCAGGTAGATAGAAAAATCCTTTTTGCGTTTTTGCACTTCATTTTTGTTTATGCGTTTGCCTTTGCTTTTGCAATCATATTTGTTTTAATAACTCATGATAATGTTTTCCACTTAAGCAATGCTGTTTTCAGTTCTTGCACTGCTTTGTTTTCATAATTTCTTGCTTCGCATGAAAGCGGAAAAAATACTCAAATGGATTATTTAGAGTAAACTGAAGAGTATGTTTGTATTATTGTGTATATATGTATATATATTACGTAATACGTATACGTATGTATGTATATTATGTAAATATGTATGTATATCTAGGTATATGTATATATGCGGCACTTAAGTTCCAACAAGATGTGTGCAAACATTTTTATATGCAGAAAAAACTTTAGAATTTTAAAAATGATTATAAAGGGTGATCTATTTCGTGATTTCTTACTTAAAAAAAATCACAGAAACTTCAAAATTGATGGCAAGTGTTTATTTTTATTCGAAAGAACATTTTTTGGTATTTATTTTTTAAAGATTATCTCTTTAAATGCTGACAGAAGCTAGACTCAGGTAATCCATCCTTTAAGTCCACTTTTCGATAACTCGTTCGAGCATTTCGACTGCTAACTGGCGCATGACATACGTGATGTTTTGCTCCAAGGCCTGAATTGAAGCGGCATTGTCCGCATGGACTTTAGACTTTACATATCCCTACTGTAAAAAGTCTAACGGTGTGATATCAGACGATCTTGGTGGCTAATCGATCGGCCCAAAACGTGAAATTATTTGCTCACCGAAAGGTTATCTCAATAAATCCATTGATTGATGTGATGTGTGAGAAGTGGCGCCATCTTGTTGAAATCAAATGTCGTCGAGATCACGAGCTACAATTTCAGGAATCATATGTGACCTGGTCTACGGAAAGGGGCTTAGGTGTCAAAAAAAGGAGAACAATTAATGAGATAACGAGAAACTGACGATTATTTTATTTAGACCAGGTCACATATAGTCGGTTATAATGACGCGATAATGGTCGTTCTCACCGGCATAATTTTTGAAGAAATATGTACCGATGATCCCACTGGCTCACATCAAACAGCATTTCCTATTAAAAATAATATTTAAAAATTAATTTAATTAAAATTAGTTTTTTATTTATATTTTTTTTTAATTTAAATTGTTTAATTAAAATAATTTTTTTTTTTAATGTCGAAATTTTTTAAATTAATTTAAATTTTCCCATAAAAAAATATTGAAAAATTAGTTTAATTAAAATTAGTTTTTTATTTATAATTTTTTTTTAATTTAAATTTTTTTATTAAAATTATTTTGTTTTAATTTTAAAATTTTTTAAATTAAGTTAAATAAAATAATTTTTTTTAATTTAAAATTAGTTTTTTATTTATAATTTTTTTAATTTAAATATTTTTTTTAATTTTGAAATTTATTAAATTAAAATTTTTTTTTAATTTTGATTTTTTTTAAATTAATTTTTTTTTTAATTTTGAAATTTTTTAATTAAAATAATTTTGTTTTTAATTTTGAAAATTTTTAAATTAATTTAAATAAAATTTTTATTATTAACTTAAAAAATGTTTAATGGGAAATGCGAAAAATTTGAGAACTTTTTTTAATACTTAACCGCAAAAATTTAATAAAGAATCAAAATACTTTAAAATAGTTTGGACATTTGAAATATGTATTTCTTCATTATTTGGGCCTTAAAAAGTTAGTAAAATGCGAATAAATAATTTTAAACCTCACTGTAAGCTCCAACAAATCGCCTTAAATTAAAAAAAAAAAATATTTCAATTCAGTTATAAATATTATTACTCAATTATTAGCAACAACCATTCTCAGGCAACTCTAAAAATAGCAGAACTTCGAAAAATTTACTTATTGAAGCACACGCACACACACACACACATACAAATAATCAAGTTTCACCCAACGCAGCCAAGCCTCTTCAACTCTTCAAAACTCAATACTAAACAATTCTACAACAACCCAACCTCAACTGCCCCTACAAACTCACATTCGCATTTCCCATTCACAGCGCCTTACGTTTTACCTACCACACTCTCTTCAACGAATTGAAAACACTCTTGGCGCCATTGGGGAGCTTGGGAAGAGCTAATCGATAAAACTTGACTAATTGGCAGGGCCAAAAGTGAAAATTTCTTAATTAACATGTTTCCTAGACAACAACAATAACAAAAACAACAGCAATAGAAATAAAAGCAACAACATCAGCCTTGATTGCAAGCTACAAAACAACAATAACAGCAAAAATATTCTTGAAAACTTGAAACAAAAACAAGAAAATCCAAGTTTTTTGACGCTTGTGTGTGTGTGCTTTCTGTGTATATGTGTGCACGCGTGGAAAATCGGATGCATTGGAACTTACTGACTACAAAAACAATAAGAACCAATATTGGATGAGCGGAAGTGCAGACAAAAGCAAAGTTTAAAACAGCAAAAACAATTGACTGGAAATGATTTTCAGCCTTTGTATGTATGTATGTATGTGTGTGCGGGTTTGTGAAATTGCACAGTAGACGGCAATATTACAACAATCACAAAAGGAAATTGGAATAATTATTGGAATTGTATTTCACTTGAAATAATAGAAGATTTTTGCTTTTGCGAGAGCAGAGCGCTTTTAGCCCAATTGAGCGGAGCGAACTCTCGTTATTAGACAAATCAAATGTGAGTGTAGAATTCATAAGTGAATAAACGAATGAATGGCGGAATTGCGGAAAACACAGAAATCTGAAATCACAGTGGTTCGAAGAGGTTATACGAATAAAAATTATAAGAATGGGTAGCAAAATTGGATCAGAGAAGAGTTTTTAGCATGATTGAGCATGCTTTGCAAAGTTTTGAATCATTATTCTTGGAACACAAAAATGTTAATTTGCCTTCTACTGGGTTTATGAGCACGGTTTCTGATTGTCGTTTGTGTCTATTATATGCTCTCTGACTTGCAGCTATATTCTTCCCTTGTTGTCTCACTTCTACGTTTTTATGTGCTTCCTCCGCCCTTCCTTTGTTTGCGTGAGTCTTCTTTGCTCTTTTAGGTAAAACTTTTTGCCACTGGCCGTGCTTTTCGTATCCTGGTCGCACTGTTTCTCAATGCTCCACAGGGCTAGTTGCGCGCAGCTTCGACGTTATTGATGCGTCTTCTCAGATTTTCTCCCTCGTCTCTTCTCATTTTATGCGGTTAGCCAGTTTCTACGGTAACTCTTGATAACGTCGAAGAGTTCGTCAAGCTGTGCCGTGCCGTTCTTAACATCCATGTTGACGTTCTTCTGTTTTGCCATCACCATCTTCATTATTTACAGAATATCCTTGCACTTTTCTTGGGATTCTTCTTCTGTCCCTCTCATTTGGCTAATGTACTCTTGTTTCGGTGAGTTTTGATGTCCAACTGGGGTGCTCTGCCCTTCTCCTTGTTTTGCTGATGGTGCTTGTGTGGCCGGAGTTTCCCTTGAGGCTATCTTTTCTTCAGGTATGTCTGGTTGTTTTGGAGTGATGGTGAGTAGAGGGGATCTAATTATCTCGTAGTTCTTGTCTTGAACATCTTTAGTTTGTTGTTCTTCCATTTGGGGTTTTTGTCGTATTCATTTTTGTTATATTGGGTCTCCGCTTCAAGCCGTTACTACCGTCCTTTATGAACCCATGGTTATCTATGCAAGCAGGTAGTCCACTCGAGGGTTGACATATGTCCTTAAGGGAGATTATGTTTAGAGCTATGTTCGAGCACGAATCAGGAGCTCGTCTCAACTGAACCTGTACGGCCAAAAAATTATGGCGACGTATATTGAACGTACTTGAAAATATGCCAAGGTTTTAAGACCGGTATTAGCCTGCCAGCCATTTCGGTAAGATGTCACTCTTGCCTACTAAGGTGGCAGAATACTGCTCACATCAGATTAGAGAAAAGCTTGTCTTATTGAGAACGAAGAGCTCTCTAAACCTCTTAGGACCCATTTTGGGCCAAAAAAAAATTCCAGCATAAGCACTAATGGTAGACTAGAGCTGGCGAAACTCCCGCGAGACCCAGCTATCAAGTAGTAAAACGCAACAGGACCCATTCCAATTCTATTCATAGTGCCGCTAAGGTGTCTTTTCTTGCTACATCGTAGGCTTTGAATTTTGCCTTCAATCCCGCTGTAGCCTGACAGCCATACCAGTTTTATAATAAAGTAAGTCGATGCTTATCCCCGCACAACTAATACGGCTGTACCAAAAGCTCCATCAGGATCGATAAGGACCAGGAAGAGAGGACGACCTCCGCTCCTTTGGAAATACCAGGTGGAGACGGACTTCAATCACTGCCTCCCAAAAATAGAGCAATACTAAACAAAAATTCCTGTAACCCTATGGCGGAAGGCAATCTGGAATGTCTTCTAACTAAGTTGAAAAAGACGGTTGGGAGAACAGAAGGCAATATGCTTTAGTTAGCACCCGATTTAGGCGGTTGCGCAATATCCACGGGGATATCCTGGAGATATGTAGTCCTCAGTCCAAATTTACCATTAGTTATTCCAATATTGAAATACACATATTCTTCTCGAAGATAGTGGATTTCATGGCGTGATTTGGCAACAGATGTATGCCGAGAAGGCTTCATTTATAAACAAATGTACAAAACTTGCTATAATCTTAACATCCTAAGCTACTTCATTTCATGCTATATGGTCCTCCTCACACATCCCATTTACCGCTCGTTTCAAGCATATAGCGGCACTTATACTCAAGTACAAATTTTCATTCGCTTTGTTCTTCGTTTAATGCATTTCCGTTATTTATCGATGTTTAACACCTGGCAAATGGTTTTTTAAGCAATACTCTTACTTACTCGTTGTTATTGTTGTTTGTTGCAAATATATGTGTGAGAATATGTGATATGTGGCACTTTAGATCAAAGCATTTCTTCAACTAAGTGCCAAATGCAGTTAAACCTCATTTCCGTGTTTTGAGTGGAAAACAATTTAAATGCCTACTCTGTGCTTTCTTTTGGTTTTCAAATTTATTTTGCACTTGGAAGCGGATGCATTAGAAAATGAATTTTCACGCTCTTGCATTTTCGAAAGTTCTTCGAAAAATTTTGTTAATTATTTATAACGTTGTATTGTTATAGGTTGGATAATATACTAAATGAAAAATGTCTGGCAAGGCAGACATATGCAGTATCGATCCATATAAAAAATACATTTTTATAATATTCCAAAACATAACTGAGTCTCTGCAGACAATTGGACCAGACCTCTATCCAGTATATTAAATATATGTATATCTTGTGGAAGTTTAGCCTTTTCTGTTCCTTCCAGTTCGACCACATAAGTCGGTTTATGCACGTAGCAAATCAAACTATATACAGTGGTACTCCAATATAACGAATGATATAATGTTGGGGCCGTTCGTTAAACTGAAATATTCGTTATATCGGAAACGAAAACTAAATTAATATTGGTACATATATGTTTAAAAATAACTATTTATTCATGAATTCATAAGCATTGGTTGAAATAAATACATATACAATGGAAAATGCATTCAATAAAATTTAAAAAAGTTGAATTTTATAACAAAAATATGAGCATTATTCAACTGAAAACAAATTTGTTATGCTCATTTGCTTTTGTGGGCGAGAAATTTTGAGATCCTGTGCCTTTTGATGTAGGCTTTTCAATAAAAATATTTTTTCCTGTTCCACGTTGTTTTCTTCAGACCATTTGATACACTTCTCAAAGCAGTCGATGGCATCAGTATGCTTTTTTGGCGGCACAGCTACAGCTGTAACGGTATCACCTTCTTCCTCTTCCGAAAATTCTATAGCTAATTAATTTTCTTTGAACGGTGCCACTAAATCAGCTTGGGAGGACAGTTTTTCGCCAGATTCTTTTAAAATTCGGATCCCAAACCGTTTTTTAAATTTACAAAACCAACCATTACTTGCCTTAAAATTTTCATTGGGATATTTTGTATTATGGATTTGCACAGCTTTGGCTTTTAAAATATTGCTGTTAATATGTACGTGCTTTTCACGCTGGGAGACAAACCACTTACATATATAGAGCCTTTTCCATCTTATGATATTCGCCTTTCTTTAACGATTGTCGTCTCAATGTGCCAGCATGTCTACCTTTAACACTTCTTATCACTTTCCGGCAATTTTTTAAAATAAATAGAATACCATATTTCAAAGAGATTTCATTCAGGGTTATCCCCTTTTTATTGCCGTCAATTATTTTTAATTTGTCACCCAAGCAAAGCCGTTTTCGAATTGAAGGCATTTTTAAATAATTTATGCGATATCCTCACTTTACCACTTTGAACTCACAACTGATATTTCGCGCAATGAAGCGTGCATAAAAAAATAAATAGAATTCTTTAAAAAAAATAGCTCAATAATAACAAGTAAGGAAGGGCTAAGTTCGGGTGTCACCGAACATTTTATACTCTCGCATGATAAAGTGATAATCGAGATTTCATTATACGTCATTTACATATTTTTCAAATACCGTATTTTTGTAAAGTTTTATTCCGCTATCATCATTGGTTCCTTATGTACTATACATTATACAGAGAATGCATCAGATGGAATTCAAAATAGCGTTATATTGGAAGAAGGCGTAGTTGTGAACCGATTTCACCCATATTTCGTACATGTCATCAGGGTGTTAGGAAAATATTATATACCGAATTTCATTGAAATCGGTAGAGTAGTTCCTGAGATATGGTTTTTGGTCCATAAGTGGGCGACGGAACGCCCATTTTCAATTTTTAAAAAAGCCTGGGGTTAGTGTTTCCGACATTTTTTGTTAGTCGGTTAACGCACTTTTAGTGATTTTCAACATAACCTTTGTATGGGAGGTGGGCGTGGTTATTATCCGATTTCTTCCATTCTTGAACTGTATATGGAAATGCCTGAAGAAAACGACTCTGTAGAGTTTGGTTGACATAGCTATAGTAGTTTCCGAGATATGTACAAAAAACTTAGTAAGGGCGGGGCCACGCCCACTTTTCTAAAAAAATTGCGTCCAAATATGCCCCTCCCTAATGCCATCCTTTGTGCCAAATTTCACTTTAATATCTTTATTTATGGCTTAGTTACGACACTTTATACGTTTTCGGTTTTCGCCATTTTGTGGGCGTGGCAGTGGGCTGATTTTGCCCATCTTCTAACTTAACCTTCTTTTGGAGCCAAGAAATACGTGTACCAAGTTTCATCATGATATCTCAATTTTTACTCAAGTTACAGCTTGCACGGACGGACGGACGGACAGACGGACGGACGGACAGACAGACATCCGGATTTCGACTTTACTCGTCACCCTGATCACTTTGGTATATATAACCCTATATCTGACTCTTTTAGTTTTAGGACTTACAAACAACCGTTATGTGAACAAAACTATAATACTCTCCTCCTTAGCAACATTGTTGCGAGAGTATAAAAAGAACTAACGGGTATTTAACTGCCTGCATTGTTTTTGTTGTAATACAACCAAAGCCAAATACAAACGCCATACATTCGTAATATCGAGTTCATCCAATTTCCAGCTTTCGTTATATAGAGTCATGAATGTATTGAAAAACAGCGTTCGTTATATTGAACATTCGTTATATCGGCGTTCGTTATACTGGAGCACCACTGTATGTAGACATTCCAGACTGCCGAACATATTCAGTCTTCCAAATGATCTTTATGGAAAGGCTATATAACTTTTGACTCTCGAACCCTGCTTTTTTGTTTACGGAATATTAACATATCAATCGCTTGCAGTTCAACCAGAGAAATCGGTTATACAGACAATCCTTCGTAATTTTATTTTTGGAAGGGGTTTTCATCGTGAAGCTTCTTCTTGGCCTTGTAGTTAGTCAAGACGAACTTCATGATCTTAAGTTATCATCACTGCGTAGTTTTTTCTCTCTCAAATGCGACAACTTCAGACTTCCAACTAATCAGAATAGGTTTGCTCTTTTTTCCAGAGACTTAAGTCCGCACTGAAAATGTTTAGACTGGATCTTATCATCTATCAAGCAATAAAATGGAGTTTTTAAAGAATATTAAGAAGACTTAAATTCGGCTCTAAAGACATTTAGACTTGGTCTCTTCATCTGTCAATCAGTCAAATGGAGGTTTTAAAGAATATTGACATTTCAATCAGATTCGATTACCGGCAATCGAACCTACTCAACTCAATTTTGGGGATTCTTTCGAATTCTGTAACTTCTTTTTGTCCTTTGAATTAATAGAGTCAGTCTTTAATACCATAAGATATCAACACTACGAAGATCTTTTTCTTTCGGCCCTCTAAACTATCCTCGCTTGATAACTTTAAACTTCTTCAAGACCCTAAAATTCCTTTCTCTGCATATAGAGGTTTGGATTTCTCTCAAAGCTAAAGTTATGTCCACATTGGAGATTTGTTATTTAAAGTTGTGGTAAAGTTAAAGTAAGTTGAGTTGAGTAAAGTTGAGTCCGACCACAGAAATGTAAGTGCTGAGTCAGATACCTCATTTTTTGTGGTATCATGCCAGTTCTCGCCTAACCGAGAACATCTGGTGTGGAAAAATTTTGTTAAGCTCCCAAAAGTATGCAACATAGATCCTAGAGTTAACATAATTGGATAATTTACTCAAATACCAAACTTGGAAGAACCACAGGAGGTTCCTGGACTGTTGCAAGCGGTGGGATAATGAGAATACGGTGCTTATTTCAAAGGATACCGACTTGTAGTGCATATATATGTTCCTCTGAAAGTTTGGTAATGTAGTTCACTTGAAGAGATTTGCAATCATAAGCTATACAGTTCATTTATATAACCTCAGCTTTCATTTGAAATGCTTAATTCGTCAAGTTCCCTGCTTCACTTTGAGTCTTTGGCATTTTGCTGTTTAAAACTAATGTTTTGAGACACGGAATTCCTGTCCAACCTATTCTTTTAAAATCTTGAGTATCTCTACACTTCTTCAGCATGCTTTGTGGGCCTTGATTTGTTGTACTTAAAGCGCTTTTAGTATTATATAAGCATTTAATTTAAATTTATGACACATCTGTCTTAAACCGACAGCCGGCGCTTTGGTCCTAATTAACCCAATGACTAATTAAGCTAAAAGCTAGCACTTTTAATGCCAAAGCAAGCGGAAATCCGCTGAGATACCACAAATATAAATTGACTGATTAAACGCGACGTAAGGCAATTGCAACCGTGCTAGCGGCGTGCAAAAAATGAAAAAGTGCACTGTTTGTTTTTTTAAACGTCAAAAGGTTGGCGCAAAATGTGCTTAGAAAAATGTGTGAATTTCCATTGTCTGTGTGCATGTAGGAAACAGCACTCCCTGGGGACCATTTCCAGGCATGCATTTGAATTTTTTCTAATTTTTTTCAACGCATATTAGCTACCCACTCAAAGTGGCTGGTTACCACTGGCGTGAATTGCAAATTCACAAATGTGGTTTTGCGGTTTGACAGCGCTGTAGCATATATGTACATATGTATATCGTTTGTCTATATATTTATATGCATATATTTGTACATATATTTAGCTTGTGTGATGTGTAGGTGTTATTTTTGTGCAGCCAATTGTCACTTGGCATCAAAATTCACACCTCAAATTTGGCGCGCCGCATGCATTCGTGTGCATTTCACTGATATTTCAAAGAAAAATTTTGAAAAAAAAAATTTTTTTATTCTTCAGTTCATTGCACTTGTTTAGCACTTTGTCGTGCTCATGCTTATTATATGCGAGTTAATTAAAAATATTAAAAATGTGGCATGATTTTTTCTTTTATGCAATTTTCTTTAGTGTCAGTGAACGCTTGAGGAAGTGTTCATAAATTATAATTTTTTATTTTCGATTTAAAGGGTTGCTTTAATTTCTGTTTTTTTTTTTTTTTAATTTTCATTCATAATACATGCTCCAGTAACCTGATTTCAAGCCTATTTGCTAAGTGGAAAGATTTGTGCAAACATTTACGGCAATTTTTCACACGATTTTAGCAATACCATACCAAATCGACCACTTTTGAACCCGACCCCTTTAGATTTTGCTGAAACTTATCCATCCTTTTCTACCCTTTGAAAAACATTTTTGAGAGTTTTTTCAAAATTTTTTGTCCAACTTCAAAAAAGTTATGAATTTTTCAAAAAAATGGCTTTTTTATTTTCAAATAGCCATAACTTTTGTAGAATTGACTTTTGGGGACCTTTTTTTTAAGTTTTTGGTTTTGAATGAACTTTTCGAAAAAATACACGAAAAAAATTTAACACGATCAATTATATAAAATAATCGGTTTTTTTAAGTAAAATCATGATTTATTTTTTTTTGGAAGTTCGCTATTTTTTTTTTTTTTCTCAAAACAAACTTCAATTAATTTGACAACTATCCCTGCTAATCCCGGAGTGGGCCGATGTTTTTTATGTTTTTTTTTATTTTTTCAGTTTTGAAAATTTGACAATTTTTTTAAATAAATTTTTTTGAAAGTTCGCCATTTTTTTTACATTTTTTTTCCTCAAAAAAAACTTCAATTAATTTGACAACTATCCTTGCTAATTCCGGAGTGGGCCGATTTTTTTTTATATTTTTTGTATTTTTTTCATTTTTGAAAATTTGATAATTTTTTTTCTGATTTTCAATCTGTCCTAAAATATGTTCGAAAATATTTTAGATCACTTCAATACTTCTTTTTAGACAAAATTTTACTTGCTCATAACAATATTTCTTCTTTTTTTGACATATTGCCAATTTATTTTTTACAATATTTTTTATTTTTTTTTCTAACTTTGAACTCTTTTAAAATATGTCAAAAAAATTATTGGAATACATCAATGTAACTTGTTTGGTTAAAAATATACTGCATCACAAAAATATTACTTTTTTCAGTTAATGCGGTATTGCCAAATTTTATGACAAGATTTTTTTTATATTTTTAAATTTTGAGCTCCTTGAATATGTGTCCAAAAATCATTACCCTACATGAATTTGTCATTTTGTCAATAAAAACTCCTTGGCATCGTAAAAGTATAATTTTTTTTGATAATGACAATTTGTCAAATTTTATGACAAAGCTTTGAAATATTTATTTAATTTTAAATTCTTTCAAAATGTGTCTAAAAAATTATTACACTCTTAAAAACAAATTTTTTCGACAAAACTTGCTTTGAATATAAAAAATATTTCATTTCAGCAGCGGAAAGTATACACATCTTTTAGTCATATTAGGCCAAATTTAATGACTACAACTGCCACCAAATAATACTAATTTTTCGCCTTTAATGGTTAAGATTTTTGCCAAATTTTAATTTTTATAATTATTATAAAATGTTTCCAAAAAATACATTAAATATTATTAACCATTCAGTCTTATAACTGGACTAATATTGCATAGTTTCATATAAATATTACTTTGTCCATGCAAATAGTTATTGTCAAATTTTATGACAAAGTTTTTTTTAGTCTCTGATTTTTTCCAATTTACCCAAAACATCAAAGCGTTACTACTCTAGCCTACAATAAGCCAAATTCAATGACATAACAAATATTGTTCCAGCTTATAATATGTCAAATTTAATGACGTGACAAGTAACTGAGTTGACAATAAAATGGCATTTTAAATTATGGTGCCATTACTGACTTATTCCATTCTATATTGCCAATTAGCTCGTAAAATGTCAACTTCAAACTTCACTGTGAATGTCATTGAATTTGACAACGTCAAAACGACATACATATGATTGTATCAATTTCGAAAAAAATCAAAAAAATACTGTAAAGTTTATATTAGGTTGGGCTTGGGTTAGGACCCAAGTGCTTAAGTCTTGACTTCCTAAACACGGGACAGTCAAGAAGGAAGTTTTAAGTTGTTTTCACTTCATCTTCTTCCATACAACTTCTGTAAATGGCGTCTGGTAAGATTTCCAACCTTACAGCATGGTTGTCAATAAAGCAATGACCTGTTAAAAACCCTACGTCTAGAGAGAGGCTAACCTTACTGAGGGCTGGAGTTGATAGAGAGCTTCTATCAGTAAACCCTTCCACCAACCTTTCTCCCAAGCTTTGGCTCATCCGTAAAAAAGGTCACTATCTTTCACAAATGTATTTTTTTTTATATTTCACACCACTACATCAATAAATTTTACACTCTCTAACTACTTTAAATCATTCACATATGTATGTACTATACATATACTATAATATATATGTACATATGTATGTGAACATGTATGTTTGTGAGAAATTTTTTCTCCTCTAATGCATTTGATTATTTATTGCTTTGCTTGGTAATCTAATACACGAGCAATAATTGCCTTTTTAACGCCATAATTAACAATTCAGCAATTAAGTGCTTATTAAATTATTGCGTTGGCATTCCGCAAAAATATTTGAAAATAAAATGCGCACACAATTTATTTGAATTTATGGCAGCATACAGTGAGTCAAAAAAGTGTGCAAAAAAATTATTATTATTGTTTTATAAACTGTAAAATAAGTGAAGAAATCCATTGTTGCCCGTTCTATTTGGATTCATAAGCCAACATGTTTCGAGAATTCATGAAAATTTATAAAATTTTCACGAGAAAATAAAATAAATAAAAATAATTTTTAATTTAATTAATTATTTTAATTTTATATTTAACAATTTTTAATTCATTTATAAAAAAAATCTGTATACTAAAATAAGTCATGCTTAAAAAATTAACTTCGTTCTTGAAAAGTTCCAAGTAGAGCCGACGTTTTCGAGCCAAATTTTGTTCATTTGTTGGGCCCATTTCTGGCTCAATGGGTATGTAAACAAGCAAAATGTCGCGTAGTTTTAAATTTTTTTTATTAAAATTAAAAATTGTGTAACTAAAGTTAATTTTTTTTTTAATTTAATTTCTAAATTAAAAATTAAACAATAAGTAGATAATTTATTTTTTTATTTGTAATTGTTAAAATACAAATAAATTGTGAATGTATTGTTTAAATTACTTATTCCTTGATTTTTTTTATTTGTAATTGTTTTTTTGTTGTAATTTTTTTTTTTTAATTTTTAACCAAAAATTAAGCAATGAATATTTAATTTTTTTTTATTTAAGTTAAAAAAATTTATAATTAAAAGTTAAATTGTTTTTTCATAAAAAAAATTTTAAAATTATTTAATTCAAATGTAAAAAAAGCATAATATTAATTTTTTTTATTAAAATTAAAAATTTTATAATTAAGCATTAAATTGTTTTTTAATAAAAAAATTGCAAATTTTTTAAATTAAAATTGAATTAAAAAATAATTTAAAATTTTGTTTTGCTAAAACTAAAAAATTTTATAATTAGAAATTAAAGTTAAATTTTTTTAATCAATTTAATTTTTATCAACATATTTAAATATGTACATATGTATATATTGCTGTTAGTTTCTGCTACTTGCGACAAAATAAAAGTAAAAACCAAAAATTATAATTAAAATTTTGTTTAATATAATTTTAAGAAATTTAATATTTTTCCATTATACCCACTATATACATATATTTTGCTAATACAAAAAATTGGAAAACAGTTTATATGTATATGTTTGCATACATATGTATATATATAAATACACAGAAATTTACAGCATATGTACATATGTATGTATGTACATTTTTTTGAATGACTGTGCCTATGCATTCGCACAAATATTCTAGATAAAAAGCCAATAAATGAAGTGATATATTAGTTTTTTTGTAAAGCAATAAAAATTTATGCAAATTGAAGCATTTTTAATTAACCAGCTTAGCTAGCAAATTGATGGCATATTTGCAAATTGGTTTAAGCCACATACATACACACCTATGTACAATAAAATACCACTACATAAATCGGTATATGCGCGTACAGATGCGTATACAATGACTTCATTTTGTGGCTTTCTAAAAATTTTATTGAAAATTTTACAAAAATGAAAAAGTTGCATTTTAAAGACAGTCGAGTATTTAAGAGGCATAAAAAAATAATATTACAACAAAAAAGACATTTAATACACTAAGCTTAAACACTATGTTCGTAGGCAGTTAAATAAGCCTGCAAACGCAGCAAAAAGGCGCTGAGCTGAGCAGGACAAGCAAGCCTCCATGCAATTATGTTTCAAAAATAGGTACATGTACATATGTATGTTGGATCTTTGGTTGAGCTTATCGAACACTCGCCATGCTGTAATAAATTCATACATACATACATTTTTGCATGTTTAGGTGTGTGTAGGCGAGAATTTTCGTTGCTTTTTATTACTTAATGGTTTCTTAACACATACATGCACACAAACATTTGTATAATATATGTACACACACATTTATATAACGCATCGTGTGCTTGTCACTCATTTTACATTATTGTTGTTGCATTTTGTTAACCAAAAGTGGCTGTGCTTCTTGCACAGGTACTCATACCGCTCATACCGCTCATTCCTTCATTTTCTGTTGCCTTTGTTTGCATAGTTCACCACATTCGTTGGCCTGTATGCTTTCGTGACGAAGGTGTATGCCATGAGAATGCAGCGAAAAAGACGTGACGCTGACAGTTGAGTGAATAATTATTAATAATTATGAAGATTGACGCACTTTTTCGGCGCTGGTCCGAAATGCAGTAACAGGATAAAGGCGTTATGTATATACATATGTATATATAACTGTATGCACATATATTTTTATTATAAACATATAGAAGAACGCTTAAGAGTGCAATGGCGGTATAGCAGTTGTTATATATAGACAATCAGGCAAGCTTTAGGGCGCACTCAGCCTGTTAATATATAATTTCAAGCAGCTTTATGCAGCCCGACCTACATTTCTGTTGGGTTGGTAACGCTTTCCACCACAATTAGAAATAGGACTATTCAATAATTTGCCGCAGGAACGGGTTAATAAACCCATGGCAACCACGTATAGTCACATCTCTTCTGTTCTATGTTGCTATGATTATCTCGAATTGTTGGAAATACCTCGCTCACAGAGTTTTTCCATTACAGGCTTAGTTGATTTTTTAAACGCGAGTATTTAAACGCGAATATTTCGAAAACTATAAGCTTCCTACGGCTGTAAGTATGTATATTCTTGATCTGGAGAGTCTCCTCTATGTGAACATACCCATTTTATACCCGAAATCCTGGGACGGTGGACTAAAGTCTTCCCCTCTGCAAGCTCCATAATGTTATTGCTGACTGCTTTCTGCAAGTTTTCTAAATCCTATTCTAAAATGGAGTAAATTATGAGCCAGTTCAGGTTTTTCGCCAGATTTCAGAACTCTATTATCTAACAAACTTTACATGTATGTAGTTCTAGGCTGAACAGGGACAGGGCTTACATCATCTCAATCGCGCCAAAAAAAAGTCAAACTGCCAACTGAGTAATTGAAATTGTAGTTTGCCGTTATATTTTGAAATATTTAATTAGAATTTTTGTAGTAAAAATTTATTAAACTTTCTTTGACATTTATATGTTAGTTTAAAAAAATATATTTTTTTCAATTTTGTTTTGTATTTGAAAAAAATTCAATTGACAAACGCATGTGTTATAAAAAAGTTTATTGTGCAAAAGCCATATGGGCGCACTTTGGAACGATAAAAAGTGTTAGAAAACAAGAAAAAACGTTAACTTCGGTTGTACCGAAGCTAAATACCCTTCACAGGTGCATTTCTGTTAGTAACTATGTGTTCAGTTTGTATGGCAGCTATATGCTATAGTCAACCGATCTGATCAATTTCTTCGGAGATTACATTGTTGCTTTAGGAAATAATATATACCAAATTTCGTGAATATATCTTGTCAGATGTGAAAGTTTTCCATACAAGCATTTGATTCCGATCGTGCAGTTTGTATGGCAGCTATATGTTATAGTGGTCCGATATCGGCCGTTCCGACAAATGAGCAGCTTCTTGAAGAGAAAATGACGTTTGCAAAATTTCAAACGATATCTTAAAAACTGAGGGACTAGTTCGTATATATACAGACAGACAGACGGACGGACAGACAGACGGACATGGCTAAATCGACTCAGCTCGACTTACTGATCATTTATATATATACTTTATAGGGTCTTCGACGATTCCTTTTGGGTGTAACAAACTTCGTGACAAACTTAATATACCCTGTTCAGGGTATAAAAAGAGGAAACAAAACTTATTGCAAGAACACAAATGAAAAAGCTCACATATGTACGAATGCACATATGTACCTTATATAGACATACATATGTATGTATAAAAATTTGTATACAGCTGAGGCGCTCGCACAGTGTGGCAACTACTTCAGTACAGGCAAAGCCAACAAGTTGGCTATCATAACGCCACAGCACAGCTTAGCATTCAGCATACAAATACAACAAATTCTCAACCCACATTTTTAGCGAGAAGCAGCGCTTGCATGGGCTTATCATTTTAATTTTTTGTGTAGAAGTTTTTATTAATACTGCCTTGCCTTTCCCTCTTGTTGCTCTTATGAAATTGTCTCAAAAGTGTACTGTGCTTAAAAAAAATAGTTACATATAACTTCATTTATATACATATTTACTGCGCAACTCCTGCGAGTGGCTTAATGAAAGTGCCTTTTTTAATTGAAATTTTCTTAATTCATTTCATAATTCTATGGCAATGCTTAAGCAGCAATCTAAATATTTGTAAAGTCTTCGCAATAGCAAAAAACGCTTAAAAGAAATAGGAATTAAGAGATCTACTCTTTACAATTTACTCACCACACTTATGCATTTTCATTTCTTTAGTTGTAAAACGCTGATTCAGCAATATTTTAATTGAAAACGTTTGTCCTTCTTGCGAAATGAGGAAATGATTTAATTTAGTTTAAATGCAAAGTCGCCAAATAAAGAAACATAACTTTACAAGCAGATAATGTAATATTGCGCATTAGGGTTGTACCAAAATTTTATTTCATAATTTCAAAATTTCAATATAATTTTGAAAATAAAAATATTTAAATCAATCGCTTTTTATGTGCACATTAGGGTGGTCACAACCCTATCATATTATTATGAGCCAATATTTTTGTCGATATGGCAATAATTTTCAACAAAAATTTATTATTTAACATTAGGGTTGTTCAAAATTTTATTTGAGAATTTAAAAATTTCAATATAATTTTGAAAAAAGAAGAAATAATTTCAATCAATCGATTTTTATAGACACATTAGGGTGGTCACAAGCTTATCATATTTTTATCTGCCGATATTTCGGTCCATATGACATCAATTTTCAACAAAAATTCTATTTACGCATTAGGGTTGTACCGAAATTTTATTTGTTAATTTCAAAATTTCAATATAATTTTGAAAAAAGAAGAAATAATTTAAATCAATCGATTTTTATAGACACATTAGGGTGGTCACAACCTTATCATATTTTTATCTGCCAATATTTTTGTCGATATGGCAGTAATTTTCAACAAAATTTATTATTTAACATTAGGGTTGTACCAAAATTTTATTTGAGAATGTTACAATTTCAATATAATTTTGAAAAAAGAAGAAATAATTTAAATCAATCGATTTTATGTGCACATTAGGGTGGTCACAACCCTATCATATTATTATCTGCCAATATTTAGGTCCATATGGTATTTTATATTTCTTTAGTCATGATTTGAAATATTAATATGACACACCGATCGTTTTTCGATTAAAGTTCAAAAGCTCCTATACCGAATTTAAAAAAATTATGCTTACAACAAATGAAGTAGTTAAGTTGCATGTTGTAAAAAAATATATATGCATATTTATTTTTTTATGCTAATCCCTCAATGTAAAAAAATTATAGGATAAATGAAAAGTAATTAAAAAATTATTGTATAAAAAATATGAGAATCGCTTGTGCAACTTAGTCAGTTAATCGTATTTATATGTTCATCTTTTTTAAGAATATTATAAATTTTGAAAACAAAAACAAATTTTCGTACAAAAATAAAAAAAAAAAATATTTTAAAATATGTGGATAACCCTAATGCAGATTCCAATTGTCAAATAAATCAATTTTATCCTATTATATACATATATAAATCCATAAAATTTGTGTTTATACTTTTATTACTGGCTAGGCAAATTTCTATTATTTTAAATAATTATACAATAAATCATATAAATATTTTTGAAACTATGAAATTGCCTTTCAATTGTATTTTACAGCAATTATACCCTAAATTTATTTATATACGCTTCTCATATCGTTTGTTTTTGATCAATATAAAAATTTTGATAAACTTTAAGAATAAAAAATTTCCAAACCACCCTAATGTACAAGTTTTTTTAATGGTGTATAAATTATATAAATTAAATATATTTTCTTTCCCTATTCGGAGCATATGAAAAATTAAAAATAAACAAATTAGATTGCTTTCAAATATGTACAACCCTAATATGGTTATGGTATGGTATGTTTTTTTGTGAATGAATCGCTTTCAAATTAATATTATCAACTTAGCATCATATAAAAATTGGAAACTAAACGCATTAAAAATAATTATAATATACGAACCACCCTAATGCTTACCCAATAGAAAGCGTCTAAATTTTAGAATTAAACTAGAATCAAGTTTAAATTTTAGAATTAAAT